>NC_041382.1:752390514-752414356 GCF_002162155.2 Triticum dicoccoides
AGTCTCGTAAGTGGTATCAGTAATTAGGCAATTTCGTTGCGGCGTATCAAGGCTCACAAGGATGCTACTATGCTTATTTAGTCCTTAGGCGTGGGATTTATGTAGGCCGCAAAATCTTTTTTTAATATTGCGTTGGTAGGGCCTTGAACTCAAGACCTCTTGGCTCGGATACCATATTGAATTTATGCTCCAGCTAGTTGCTTCAAAAGTCCTAACTGATGGAGAGAAGCCGGCAATATATTTTAACAGCTACAAGATATACAGATTTGCACGTTTGACTGGAGTGATCCAGGACTAATCGTTTGCAGTTAATTTTGTATGCCTTTGTCCCCGTCGAACCATCTTCTTAACCAACCAGTGCCATTCAACCCTCCCTTACTATGTGTATAAGTACATCTTCAGAAACCGCGTGCTTGCAGGTGGCATGGGCAGGCAGTTTTATCCTGCAGTAGTTAAATCGTGATACCATAGACAAGTGCGGCGCTCACCCGAGAAGTTGGACCAGACGGGAGGTGTCAAGCAAGCAAAGTCTATCATGTCCATGGTCATGTAGAGCTGACAGTTTTTTAAGCATCACGCCACCAACATCTAGTTGACTAACTGCTTCTGATGGGGAAAATGGTGCATTGTCAACGCCTTGGCTCCCAAAAACCGCGCAATTTCCTCCCTGACTTGTATCCCACTATGCGAGCTATAAAGGCCATACTGATTAGATTGTAGGGTACGAACGGACTTCCCGATTAGCATCATGGTTTTCTGCGTAGTTGGATGCGTGTCGAGGTTCATCATCAAGAAAATAGGTGATTCAATCGGTTCTAACTTCATTCTGGCATGCATCTGAATGATTTTCCTTTACATGTTACCCTTCTTTTTGTCCTGATTAACAGTTGACAGTTCGATTTGCATAAATAGCTATCAGTTGTTCACATCAAACTTTTGGCCAAACTGCAGGCACAAGGAGGATCCAAGGGAGGCCACAAAGGGCCATTGAAGAAGCTAAACCATTTGCAGATGAAAACGCATTTGAAAGCAATTCACTGAAAGGAGCAGTTCTGAGCTCACCTTTGATTGAGTTCAGCACAGTTCTTTCAGCAACAAACAATTTCAACGACAAGCTTGGCGCAGGTGGATTTGGTCCAGTTTACAAGGTAGGGTAATTCAAACTTCTGCATCTCTTGTTGCAGTGATATGACCGAGCTTTGATTTCGTTCTTGGCGATGTATTTAGATCACCACTTGACCAACATGAGTTGATAATACTTGCAGGGGAGACTACCAGATGGCCAGGAAATCGCTATCAAGAGGTTGTCGAACAGCTCCAGTCAGGGATCAGAAGAGTTCAAGAACGAGGTGACTGTTCTGTCCAAACTGCAGCACCGGAACTTGGTTAGGCTATTTGGCTGTTGTGTTCATGGAGAAGAGAAGATGCTTGTGTACGAATACATGCCTAACAACAGCCTTGACTCATTCATCTTTGGTAAGTTCAATTTATCAGATGAACGGTGTGAATCTGATAGCAGTGAGCCTGACTGAACTTGTCTGCTTGTGGCAAATTTATCAGATGAAACTAAGAGATCAGTGTTGGGTTGGAAATTGCGGTACAATATCATTCAGGGGATAGGGAAAGGGCTGCTGTACCTTCACCAGGATTCCACGCTGAGAATTATTCACAGGGACCTCAAAGCGAGCAACGTTCTGCTTGATGATGATTTCATCCCCAAGATATCCGACTTCGGCATGGCTAGAATTTTCGGCGAATACCAACGTCAAGCCCTTACTCACCGAATCGTTGGAACCTAGTAAGGCTCCTTTTTCTCTTTTGTTCACTCACTACAAATTTTTGAAGCAGATTTTCACCCAGTACAAAATACAAATGGATAGGGCCTCACAGAAGAATAAATTGAACAGGAAAGTCTATAATTGTCATAACCTGCTTCTCAAAATTGGATTTGTGACATGCACCATTAATGGCCTGCACATCTTGTTTATATTTTACTCCCTCCGTCCGGAATTACTTGTAACACAAATGGATAAAAGTGGATGTATCTAGAACTAAAATATGTCTAGGTTACCTGGCTAGTGGATGTATCCATTTCTCCGACAAGTATTTCCGGATGGAGGGAGTATAAATTAGCCTCACTAGTTGACAATTCGGCGGTACAAGAAGTTACCTGGCTGCAGGTTAATTTTTGAAAATCTGTGGAAATGCAGTGGCTATATCGCCCCGGAGTACGCGATGGAGGGAAAATTCTCCGAGAAATCCGATGTCTTCAGTTTCGGCGTGTTGATCCTGGAGATTGTGTGTGGCCGCAGGAACAGCTCCCTCATCGATCACGAATGGTCAATGAACCTCGTGGGCCACGTAAGACAGCCTGCACTGTCTTCTTCAATATACCATTTTCCTGTTAAAACAACTTAATAATAACAATCATGGATTCCATCTTCCATGCTTGGCTCCAAATTTCAGGCATGGACCCTGTGGCAGGAAGGCCGCGCCTCGGAGCTCATCGACGCGCTGATGGGCACCACGTACTCTAAGGATGAGGTCTGCAGGTGCATCCAGGTGGGCCTCCTGTGCGTGCAGGAGCTGCCGGGCGACAGGCCGGCCATGCCTCTTGTGCTGAGGATGTTGTGTGGCGACGTCGAACTTCCCGCTCCGAAGCGTGCCGCGTTCTTCGTCGGAAGAGCTCCTGCAGACGACAAGGACACCGAATCAGGGAACCACTTGACCTATACTGAATTGGAAGGCAGGTAGACAGATTTTGGAGTGCGCCCCTGGCTCAGGTTGCTGATGTTTGTGCCTGTGCATATATACTATACCAAAGATGGTGTTTCAATGTGACTGTTCTATTGCTCTTCCTGTTACCTGTAGTGCTTTTTAAAACCTATTGCTAGTGCTTCTGTTTTCGGTATGAATCTACTTGTAATTTGTGAGCAGTATGTATATTTGGGATACTGATTGTATATAGTTATGTAAATGATTGGAATAATTTTATTTTTGTGTTCTGTTGTTTTTGTTGTTGTATATTCTGTTGTTCTGTAGGATAAACTGTGATGTTTGGGCGAGCAGACCATGTTGGGCCGGTGTGAGCTGCGGCATTGGAATGATAATAGGCATGAAAGTAAGGAATGAAGGAGCCTGCAAACAAGCACATGAGTGCTCGGTGGTACAAAATTATATGCATGGAATGAGCTGATTAAACGTCAAATGTGCAACAAAGTGGCAGTCTGTGCAACTTGTGAGTTGATAACAGAACAGTGAAGGGTACCCAAATAATGCAATCATGTACTCCCTCCGTTCGGAATTACTTGTCGCAAAAATGGATGTATTTGCGACAAGTAATTCCGAACGGAGGGAGTACTATGTAACCTATCTGAACTCAGGAAACCAGAAATCCAACACATGAGAGATCCAATTATAAAAGAGCAAAAGTGAGATGGCGGGGCGAGAAGGGAGAGATATGTGGAGTACTTTATTCGCAAGTTCGGCTATTGGCCAATATCAACACAACAGGGTTTGTACAACAAAATTTTGATCCTCATGATGTGTCGGTGCAATATGTAGACACCACACCAGTATAGGCAGTTGTCCGTGTCTACTTCTCTGAAATCTGAATCATTGATCAATATATAAGCACAAAATATATTACAGATGTACATGTACACTAGTACATGATTAATAGGCTGAATAGGCCATACTCTGCTACGTATGATTATCATCCACCTCCATTTGTGTGTCTACTACTTACCGCTGATCCTTGTTAACCTTCGAACAGGTCCAAAACATGATTCTCTATGTCGTCAGGAGTGTACTTTATGTACTTGCTTGGATTTTTTCCCAGATAGCAGCCATACCTTCCTAAAAGTGTGCGATAAGCGTTAAGAACTTGCTGCAATATAATTAACCGTAAGTGTTGTCTAAGTTGAGGGTTGGGCACTTTCCATGTCGTTTGGACCCTTCTTATTTCTCCGAATGCCGAATTGAAATTCTTCATGCTTTTTCTCATCCATTGAGAGACAGATCCTGGACCGAAATTCACAGAATATTTACTCACACGGTGATCACTCAACTGAAGCAGAGCTTCAGTCCATGATGCTCGAAGGTAAGCTGTCGCATACTGTTCCACCCGTATGACAAGCTGTTGGTGGTTGTCGTTCCCCATGGACATACTCAGATCGGGAGACCCTGAGCCTTTAACCACATGCATTGCATTATTCATCAGGAAAATGTACCTCATGCGCTCGTCCTCGTAAGACTCAGCATTCTCCTCAACCTTCAGCTGCAAACGAGCGAGCAACATGAGCACATAACGTACCCAGCGACTCTTAGTTCTCTTTGTGCTCTGCTCCTTCCCCTTCCCCTCATCGTCGTCCTCCACACGGGGTAATATATGATTGATCGTGTCATTGTACTCAACAAGTAGTTCAATAAAAATGATGACATGGCGTGTCAATGGCAGGATATCTCCATCAAGTACTTTATGTTGGCATGGTTTAAGGTTAGAATATACATTCAGGAACTCCAGAAGGAGACTTGATGCTTCTTCCCCAAGCTTATCTAGAAGCAAACTGGCCTGCTCACTAATCACACCCTTGGCATCACCAGACATGAGGACATTTATACTTGGTTGAAGCTTTACCAATTCCTCATGCATCTGTAGAAGCAGGGGTACTTTATGATATTGCTGGTCATTCACTTTGACATTGGTCATCATACTTCCAACTGCGAGCAATTGTCCAGTACACCCTGTGGTGGCTCTGGCAAAACAATCCTCCTCCACCTTACGATCACACCCGAAAATCTGAGCGCAAGCGTCGCGTTCTTCAGGGAGGACTATGCTGACAACGACTCTGAGTGCTTGGATCCACATTTTCTGATTCTTCTCCTTTTTTTTTTAGAAAAGGGGGTATTCCCCGGCCTCTGCATCAGATCGATGCATACGGCCTCATTGGCAGTTGCTTCTGCTTGGTTGTTGTGGCTTTTTTGCTCAATCTGAACACCGAGCAGAGAAAGGCATTGCATTAACATGTTGTGGCGTGTTTCTCCGTAATCACGACACATGTTTGGTGCATGGCCAGCAAGTATCATAAGCTCAGCAATCTCCTTTAGATAGATTGAAGCTTCAGGGTCAATCAGATACATGTGTACTTTCTCCATGTACACAGGACCTCTGCTATATCCAGTACCATAACTTCGGCTCTCACCACTAGGACTTGTGGAAAATGAGGAGATGCTGAGATCTTCCAAAGTGGGGATTGATGAAAACGAGAAGGATCGTATAAAGGGGGCAATGCACTCGTGCAATGATTCTTGGAGACTGCTAGGGGGGTGTAAATATGTGCCCGAATTGAGAACTTGGCGGAAGTCATCCTCAAGGTGTACCATGGCAGCCTGCAGGGGAACTAAGCGGTTAATTCAAGTACTTCCTGGATAACTCGCACATGACCAAATTTTGCTGAATTAGCATAGTTTTATGAGCTTGAAGATATAAGTGTGGTAGGTTAGTTTCTAGGGAAATACTCAATTAGTGAGATTGTGGCATTGAGAAAAATAGATGTGTTAGGTCAATTATCTGACCGATAATATAGTATGTTGTTAAAGAAGTCGCTGTGAACAAGAATTCGTCATATGTTCAAATCATAATATCTGCTAGTAGCACTGGAAGTATTAAAATCAGCCCTATAGATTGAAGAACATATATGTTAAAATGGAGCAGAGAATTCCAGTTAGGGAGATGCCTCAGTGTGCAGGGGCTTCTTGTGCACCGGTGCACGCAATCAGATCCCGGTTCACATCTTTGAAAGCTCTTACAAAATATGGAGAAAAATATGACATGGATAATATTGTCATCTAACAAAACTAGTACATTTTTTCCGAGCTAATTTTTATTTATGTTTGAATCATTGTGACATCATAGTTTTATGCTGCGTCATGTAGTAATTTTCTTCTCAGATTTGCTTTCCCCATCCCACAACTTCTTTTCAAGATTTATATGTTTGAGAGATGTCTCTCCATTACTGTAATTTTCTCACACAACACAACATTTGCTGAACCAAGAATACTACTACCAATTCTGAACCTTCTACCTTCAGAAGCTATACTCGATTTGCCAAATTGAGCGTCAGATATCAATGAATAATGATACTCGTACATGAATCTACTACTGCTACCAGAAGTGAGGCTGGACAGTTAGGCTTACCTGTAAGGCGATTTCGTAGAGGCCGCCACCACTTGAGCGGAGGGAGATGAGGTCCTTGACCGCCGCCACAAGACCAGCCGAGTAGGAGACGACGCCGTCGCTGTCCTCGACGGCCGCGCCCCGAGATGCCCACCTCCTTACGGCCTCATCGGCGGCCTCCAGCCTCCGGAGGCCGAGGTCGGCAATGGAGTCGTCGGTTCCCGGCGGCTGCGACGCCATGTTGCCCGTCGCAGGTTAGTGCTTGCTGTGGCAGCGTTGCAGATCCCCGCCTGAGAGTCGAGACGAAGTAAGTTGCAAGAAGCGCGTGCACTAGTCAAAGTCAACGTCAACACGAGGAGAGACGTGGGCGGACTTTGCAGGCTTGCAGCGACAGCCAGTGGAACATTTTTCATTTGTGTGGAGGTTTTTTCTTCTTTTTACTAGCAAGGTGACCATGCGTGTTGCAACAAATCAAAAGTAGAATAATACTTCCTCTGTTCTTAAATATAAGTCTTTTTAGAGATTTCACTACGGACTATATACGGAGCAAAATGAGTGAATCTACACTCTAAAATATGTCTATATACATCCGTACGTAGTTTTTATTGAAATCCTAAAAAAACTTATATTTAGGAACGGAGGAAGTATTTGTTTAGAAACTTGAAAAGAAAACACTCTAGTTTTGATATACACATATGACTAAAAATTATTTCACTTAAAATATATTCCTCAGGCTGAGGATGTGGTTGGTTTCAAGATACTAAGGGTTTTTTTGCAAATTGAAGCAGAAAAGTAGGTTATTGTTGCAAAAAAAGTCATAACTTACCTCATAGTCATTAGATGCAAATCTAATGGTCGGAAATGATGGATGGCAGACGCATCATCATCACCAACTGAGTCTTTTATAGGAGTAGAGATATTAAACCAATGCTAGGTCGGTTTCCAAATTACGCTAACCCCAACACAGAAGTTTTCTAGTACATTACTCCCTCTGCTCCCTTTTACTTCGCATATTAAATTTGTAACAAGTCAAACTTTGCAAAGTTTGGCCAAAATTATATTAAAAAAATATCAACATCTACAGTACCAAATTTATATACTATGAAACTACATTTCATAGTGAATCTAACTATATTGGTTTAGCATTGTGAATGTTAATAATTTTTCTGTAAGTTTGGTCAAAGTAGAGGTACTTTGACTTCGGATAAAACTTATATGCGGAATAAAAAGGACCGGAGGGAGTACAAAAGAATCAATGTAGGTGGGGTTTGAGAGCTCCCAGTAATCACTCTTAGATGTTTACCTTGCGATAAATAGTTATTACTACTCCCTTCGTTCCTAAATATAAGTCTTTAGAGATTTTAATATGACTTTATATGTAGCAAAATGAGTGAATCTACACTCTAAACTACGTCTATATACATCCGTATGCAGTCCATGTTTAAATCCTAAAAAGACTTATATTTAGGAATGGAGGGAGTACTTATTTAAAGAATATAAATTAATTACTTAAGCACAGTGATTTTAGAATATACATCCGTATGAATTATATTTTGCTTTCGATATTTGTTGACGGTGCTCGGTGAAGTTTACTTTGATCTAAAGCATGCTGAATGAAATTTGCTTCAACTCAAGAAAGTATGCTTTTAGAATATTCACAAACTTCTTTTAATCATGCAGCTTTCATATGTGACTAGAAAGGTGGCCCTCACAAATGTAAGAGCATCATGTGTTTAGCTTATGAAAGTGTCAAGCATTTTTTTCCTGTCTTCTTTTCCTCCTATTTATCCTTTCACTACATAATTAATAAACAGCATTTGAGGCATCAATACATGTCTCAAGGTGTAACATTGACCTTTATTTTGTAAACATATGATTATGGTGATAGTCCATAACACAAAAACTTGTAAAATAATACTTCATTATCAAGCTAATAATATGTTTTCTTCGAATAATATGTTTATACTATCAGGCTTTGAGTTGCAAGTACACCAAGCAAACTATCCACAAACCTCATGCCCGCTAAATTTGATAGTTGTATGCTCTCGTGTATGTCCGCGTCTCATAGCCGTGTGCGTCCAGTTCATTATGTAAATATGGTATTTGGTAAATATGGCTTCCATACTTTGGTAAATATAGTTCGGTTTCTTTCTCTTTTTTTTGCAGGGAAAATATTGTTCGGTTCAGTTCAGTAAATACCAATACAATTTTGGTAAATACCATATAAACTAAAGTTGACACGAATTTATAACAACATAGTGACACCACATCACACAAACATACATGCCATCTGAGCAAATGAGAAATTTTCTAACTATAACAAGTAACAACACCAACACTCATGCACTAGTTCTATGGTGGCACACTAGCACTAGTTAGCACGTCGCTTGCACAAGGAGAATTTCATGTGATACCATCACTTAGATGCTCCCATGATACCAATTTTTAAAAAGTTTATTTTTAAATGATTCAAAAAAATTCCAAGAAAATTTGTGGATGTTCACAACACATGTTCTACAAACCCTACATAATTCATATCCAAATTCAAAGTACACATAGATACAAAAGACAAATTCAACATGAATAGTGTCAATAAAGACAAAAACATGAACAATGTATAGAACTACACTATTCACATTTGTATTCCCCCTTTCCCTCTGGAAGGGGGATTCGAAGCCATCGACATTACCAACGCTCCATTCACCGTGGGGATCATCAAACCATCATCACTGTCATCCATCTCCAACCCTAGCTTTCAATCTATGAAGTATTGTGTCATATCTCTTTCTGGGAATAATTTATGGTGTTGATTATTATCTGTAGTTGATGATTAGAAGTTTTATTGGTGAAAGATTTATATGTTCAGATTGTTGATCATATTTTCATCCCCACTAATCATGATCCAAAAGATGTCTCATGAGTAGTCCATTACGTTCTGGAGGACATGGATAAACCTTGTTGCTAGTAATTTTATGAAGTTGAATAATTCAATGACTTGACATTATGTTGTTGTAATTTTCTAGTGGTGATGTGCGAACGTTGACTGCAGATATGTTCACCTTTATGGGCCTAGTGGAGAGCACTACGTGATTAGTTTATCTATGATGGATGATTGGAGTGAAAAAAAAATGACTAAACCCTAAGTTTATGAACTGTTGCACAAGGGGTTGTTGGAACCCCAACGTTTAATGCTATGATTAGAAGGTATAATCATAAGTATATTGTTTGTTCAAGAAAGAACGTCACATTATTATAGGTTCCATCACACAACAAATTATCAGGGCAATGAATCTTAACTCAATGAAACTAGATGAAACTCTCGTGTGTCCTCGAGAGCCATTTGATTTCTATAAGTAAGACAACGGATTTGTACTTAGCACAACTAAGGATTGAGCCACTTGACTCACCTTTTTATTTTTATTAGAATTCATGTCCTTGCCATTTTTTTTTGTGATCAAACAAACTATCAAACAATCGTTGTAGATTTTACATTGAACGCTTGCTGGAATATATTAACGAATTCCTTCTGCTCCTCGTTGGGTTTAACACTCTTACTTATTGAAAAATGGTACAATAGACCCCCTATACTCGTGGCTTATCAACCCCCTGTAATAGTGCTCACCTCCGGAGAAGAAACAATAAAACCGGATAAAAAAGAAAAAGAAAAAAACCTAAGAAAACCATTGAAGAAACAGAGAAAACCATAAGAAAAAGAAAAAGATGTAAAAGAAAAATAATATACGAAGTAAACGAAGCGTGTGAGTGAACGGACGCACAGAAGGGGCCAGCCCAGTACTGTATCACATAGGAAAAGCTTCAGGCGAGACCGTACGTACTCTTGCTATAAGCGAGATATATTTTCAAATCCCGGCCTGTGCAGGCGATACACCCGGCCCAATGTGAGGGCACGGGCGCCTGTTTTTTTCCTTTTCTTTATTTTTCTTTTGCTTATTTTGAAGACGTTCAAGATTTTAAAAAAATGAATTTAAAAAATTCCACAGAAAATTGATTAGATTTAGAATTTGAAAATGTTCTTGGAGTCTTTAAAAAAACGAATTTCAGAAAATGTCCACAATTTTGAAAAGTTACTTAGATTTACAAAATGATCATGATTTAGAAAATGTCCTTGGATTTAGAAAACTGATCAGAAATTCAAAAATATACCAAAATTTAGATAATGTTCATCAATTTACAAAATATTACTGAATTTCAATGAAAAATTAAAAAATTTCTAATTTTTTTACGAATTTTAAAAAGTTACCACATTTTTAAAATGTTCTAAATATTTAAAATATTGTTTTGACCAAAAAGTAAAAAATAAGAAGAATAAATAAAGAAAAACAAGAAAAATGATAAATAAAAGTAAAAAATAAAAATGGAAATATAATGAAGCAAAAACAAAAACAATGAAGGCCCTTGAAAACACCTAACGAAAACCAACACAAAGAAACATAGAGAAAAGAAAAAATAGGTTTAGGCCATCCCGAAAGTACCTACATCAGCGACCAAGGTGCGTGTTGGATCACTATTCCCCAATACGCGGCTAATAGGATCTGTCGTTGCTGGGCGAGAGGCCCGCCATGCGTCTCATGCTGAAGATATTGTGTGTTGATGTCGAACTTCCCGCTCTGAAGCGTGCCATGTTCTTTGTTGGAAGAGCTCTCACGGACGACCTATATTGAATGGGAACCAGTTGGCCTATATTGAATGGGAAGGCAGGTAGCCATCGCGTCGTTGGTTTGGGTTACTTGACCTTATTAGATTGTTATTAGAGTGCGTTGTCTCATGCTACTGAAATTTGTGTCTGTGGATTATTACTGCCATGGTTGGTGTATCATTGTCACTGTTCCATTGCCCTTTCCTATTATCTTGTGCTTTCTATAACTTATTGTAGCGCTTATGTTTTCTGTGTGAGTCTACTTGTATTTGCGAGCAGCACGTGCATTGGGGATACTGGTTGTATATAGTTGTGTAAATTCCAATCATTAATTTGAGTTTCTTGTTGTTGCATATTCTGTTCATGCTGGATAAAGAAGTCAAGCTGTATTTTTTTTCTCTTCGTGGATTGTCGCTCAAGTAGAGTTGGATGGGTGTCTGGGTTAGTAATAGTTACTTTCAGTTCATCAGGTTTATCTATTTCATCTAAACCAAACTTTTTTAATTTTACACTTCAGCTACATGTAAGTCGCGTGAAAATGAATTTGGCTCAGTTAATTTTTGAGCCATTGATTCTGCATCAGGATTCATGCTACTTGTTTTTTCTCTGTTGTGTATGCTGTCTTGTTTTGGGCTGATATTTTCAACTGACCACCGTATTGGGCCAATCGAATCCTAATTGGGCTGAAGTGCATTTCCTGTTTTTATGGGCCCATGAGGCTCCCTTTTTTTCTGTTTGTATGCGTTTTTTTGGTTTTTTCTTTTTCTTAGTTGGTTACTATGGGTATTTTTGAGATGTTGGGTGAGTGTAAAATGTGTACACACGAATACTATATAACATAGTATAAACTATATTATAGTGTAAATTAAACCACTATACTTTTTATTTCTTGCATAGTAAATATGTTCAAAGTTGTGTGCCAATTTTAAGCTTATTTTTTATTTTTCTTTATTCTTAAATGAAAAACTTCATTATTTTTTATTATGTTATAGTTTTATTTCATTTCATTTTTCTTTGATTTTGATACTACTGTCACTATATCATTCCTTCTTAAGAAACATTTTTTTTCTTGGAATACCGCCAAGTTTTGCTCATTCTTGCATATTATAGAAAAGCATAATTTTCATGTCAATTTTTTGAATTTTTTAAATTGTTTGCTTCTTTCATTCTCTGTCTTCTTAAAGGGTAATAACAATGCCATTAATTCATTCTTCCTTTGGAAACCTTATTTTTGTTTTTGTTTTATTTTTAGTTTCATATTCTTTCTTTTTTATAGATAATACTAATGCCACTAAATTCATTCCTTAATAGGAAAATTTACTTTTGGAAATTCCACTATTATATGCTTATTCTTGCATATTATAAAAAATCACAATTTCTGTGTAAATTGTGTGTAAATTTTGATATTTATATTTTTTTCTTGTGAAAGGGCAATACCAATGCCACAAATTCATTCCTGCTTTGAAAACTTCATTATTTTGTTTTTGTTTCATTTTTCTATTCTTTAAGGGTAATGCCAATGCCAATAAATTATTTGTTTCTGAGGGGACTTCATTCATTTTGAAATTTCCATATGTTATGCTTATTCTTTCATATTGTAAAAAAGTGCAATTTCTATGTAAGTTGTGTGCAAATTTAGTCTCTTTTAATTTTTTTCTATCTTCTGGAGGAAAAATACTAATGCCGCAAATTCACTCTTCCTTAGAAAACTTCATTTCTTGTTATTTTATTTTATTTTGTGTTTCACTTTCTTTCTTCTCTATAGATTTCTTTCTTCTCTATAGATAATACTAATGCCATTAAATTCACTCACTTCTTAGGAAAATTCATTTTTTTAAGTTCCACTATTTTATACTTATTCTTGCATATTATAAAAAGTGCAATTTGTGTGTAAATTATAACATTTTTTGTTTTTTTCTTGTGAAAGGGTAATACCAATGCCACAAATTCATTCCTGCTTTGAAAACTCCATTATTTTGTTTTTGTTTCATTTTTCTGTTCTTTAAGGGTAATGCCAATGCCAATAAATTATTTCTTTCTGAGGGAACTTCATTCATTTTGAAATTTCCATATGTTATGCTTATTCTTTCATATTGTAAAAAAAGCGCAATTTCTATGTAAGTTGTGTGCAAATTTAGTCTCTTTTAATTTTTTTCTTTCTTCTGGAAAAAAAATACTAATGCCACAAATTCACTCTTCCTTAGAAACCTTCATTTCTTGTTATTTTATTTTATTTTGTGTTTCATTTTCTTTCTTCTCTATAGATAATACTAATGCTATTAAATTCACTCCTTCTTAGGAAATTTCATTTTTTGAAGTTCCACTATTTTATACTTATTCTTGCATATTATAAAAAGTGCAATTTGTGTGTAAATTATAACATTTTTTCGTATGAAAGGGTAATACCAATGCCACAAATTCATTATTTCTTAGAAAAACTTCATTATTATGTTTTTGTTTTTGTTGCTATTTTCTTTTTGTTTTTTGTAAGGGTAATACCAATACCACTAAATCATTTCCTTCTTAAGGAACTTCATTATTTAAAAATTCCACTATGTTCGGCTTA
This sequence comes from Triticum dicoccoides, assembly GCF_002162155.2. NCBI lineage: Eukaryota > Viridiplantae > Streptophyta > Magnoliopsida > Poales > Poaceae > Triticum > Triticum dicoccoides. Next base: position 752,403,916 of record NC_041382.1, read on the forward strand.
TTCCTGCATTTAAAAAAAAGCACAATTTCTATGTAAGTTGTGTGCAAATTTTTTCTTTTTTGTTTTTTCTTTCTTCTAGAAGGGAAATACTAATTCCACAATTCTTCCTTAGAAAACATTTTTTATTTTTTATTTATGTTTGTGTATCAATTTCTTTGTTTTTAAGGGTAATACCAATGACACTAAATTCCATTGTTGTATGTCTACATAAAATATGATATTATAAGAATAATTAGGAAATACTTTGCTATCAAACAGAGCCTTAGTTATATATGATTTGGAATTTGTGTGCATGCATTATTAGCTAATATTCCCCCATCGTAAAATAAGTGTCTCAATTTTATGCTAACTCTAGTATAAAGCTGTATTAATTTTAAGATACTTATTTTGAGACTGAGAGAGTAATAGGTACATAGCTTAGACAAGAACTCACAAGTATTAGAAGGCTAATACCAACCCGTACACATTTGAAAAGGCTATCTTTAACCTTCCAGCGTCCACACGTATGCATAGAAAGACACTGGGCAATGGCGATAATGTAATACTCCCTTCGTTCCATAATATAAGAGCGTGTTTTCGGGACAGATAGAGTAATAAAGTAACTAAACACCGGTGACTGTGATTACAAACATAACACGTGATGAACCATACCAAACAGGATGGCACGTACGTGCATGCGAGCAGATAAACCCAATGTGTGTGTGGATCAAGGCCCTGCGTCAAACGTTGTACGCACGTATTGTCAGCTGAGAGCAAATCAACTTAAACAGGCTAAGAAAAAAAAAAGCAAATCGACTTACACACTGACCCAAGTTTTGTTTTCAGCCAACTTACCAATAGCCGGTTCTGTGCTTTGAAGCTTGATATGATGAAAGCCTACGATCGGCTCGAGTGGAACTATCTGGAGAAGGTTATGCTCAAGTTGGGAATCAGCCCACAGTTTACGCAAACAGTAATGAGGTGTGTATCCTCGGTATCCTTCTCTGTTATCTTTAATGGTGGTAAGCAAGAGGAGTTTAGACCCTCTCGTGGACTCAGGCAGGGTGATCCCATATCGCCATATCTTTTTCTATTGGCCGCCGAAGGTCTCTCTTGCCTACTGAGATCCACAACGCCTGGTGAGAGCATCAATGGTATAAAAGTGGCACCGGGAGCCCCACAGGTAAACCACCTTCTATTTGCAGACGATAGCCTGCTATTCTTTGAGGCCACAGCTGATATGGCCAACAGAGTTGAGAATCTTTTGCATAAGTATTGTATAGCTTCAGGGCAACGCATCAATAAGGAGAAGTCCTCAATATTTTTTAGTAAAGGCTGTTCGGAAGGAGTCAGGCACGAAATCAAACTCATCCTTTCAGTCCAGAATGAGAAATTGTCTGAAAAGTACCTTGGCCTCCTGGCGGACGTTGGCAGAGCAAAGGAAGGATCCTTTAAGTATCTTAAAGATAGGATATGGAAGCAGGTGCAGGGCTGGATGGAGAAGGCACTTTCTGTGGGAGGGAAGGAGGTGCTTATCAAGTCAGTTGCGCAAGCGATTCCGACATACTCAATGGCGTGCTTCAAGTTACCACGAGGCTTGTGTCAGCATATAAATGGCCTCCTGAGGAAATTCTGGTGGGGATCCAAAAAGGGCGAGAGGAAGACAGCGTGGGTTTCTTGGGATGTGATGACACAGCCGAAGTTTATGGGAGGTATGGGGTTTCGTGATATCGAGCTTTTTAATCTTGCATTGCTGGCCAGACAGGCCTGGCGGTTACTCCAGGAACCAAACTCTCTTAGTGCACGCATCCTCAAGGCTGTGTACTACCCTTCGGTTTCGATCCTTGAAGCTGAGCTGGGGAAGAACCCGTCACAGGTCTGGCGCTCTTTGGTTGAAGGCAGAGACACGCTCAAGCTAGGGCTGATAAAACGGATTGGATCCGGAGCGGAAACAAATATTTGGACGGATAACTGGATACCACGTGATTTTAAGCTGCGGCCGGTGTGCCCGAAAACTTTGAACCCACCGCAACTTGTCTCGGACCTCATTAACCCGGTCACTTTTGCATGGGATATAGAGACTTTGGATGAACATTTGTACCCAATGGACAAGGAGGCAATCCTCAATATCCCGCTTAGCTCTCGAGTTCGCCAAGATTTCTGGTCATGGCATTATGAACGAAGGGGTGTTTTCACAGTGCGTTCGGCTTACAAACTTCTGTCCGCCACCAAGCAGCAACGCACGGACTGGCTCGAGCACAATGATGGACACTCGCAGATTGAAGCAGATCGTGGATCCTGGGCGAAACTCTGGGGAGCTGCAGTCCCTGCTAAAGTTCGCGTTTTCGCATGGAGATTGGCCAAATGCTCAATTCCTACAGGTGAGGTTCGACAGCACAGAAGCATGGCCGTCTCGGCGGAGTGCTCGCTTTGTCATGCGGCGGTGGATACGTGGCGCCACTCTCTTTTTGACTGCCGCATGGCGCGTTGTGTGTGGGCTCTTGCTGATGAGGACCTCACGGATACAATCATCTCTAACAGAACGGAAGATCCAAAGCTATGGCTGCTATGGCTGGTAGATACCTTAAACACCGACGATTTGGCCCGTGCCCTTGTTACTATGTGGGCCATCTGGTGGGCGCGGCGCCGGGCCATACATGATGACCAGTTTCAGAGCCCGTTATCCACTCATATCTTCGTAAACAAATACCTGGCAGAGCTGGAGATGTTGCCAAAGAAGTGTACACAGCAAAAGGCGCGAGCTGCACACCCCAGGGACCTGCATGTGAATGCCAGGGATCTGCATGTAAATACAGGACTACGAGTGGCGCCGGCGGCAGGGATCGGATGGCTCCCACCCGAGAGCCATGATTTCAAAATCAATGTCGACGGCGGCTTTTCCAAGATAGGAGATCGGGCTGCCTCAGCTGTTGTATGTAGGGACAAGGGGGGCAAGTACATTGGAGCATCGGCGATCATCTATGAGGGCCGTCTCAATCCGACAATCCTTGAAGCCGAAGCATGCAGCGAAGCTCTCTCACTTGCTGCCGATCTTCATCTCCGGTCCGTTTGTGTTGCAACTGACTGCCTTGAGGTTGTAACGAACTTACGGGAGGAAGCTCCATGCGGATACTACCCTATCTTACAGGATATAAAGTATCAAAGTAGGCTTTTCAGTGACCTCAGTTTTATTCATGAAAATAGAAAGTACAATGGTGAGGCCCATGCCTTGGCAAGGGCAGCTGCTTCTCTTAGTCCCGGGCGCCATGTGTGGCTTAGCATTATGCCCGATATCATCTGTATCCCATTATGTTTGAACGTTCAATAAAAGGGTGGGGATTGCTCAAAAAAAAAACCAATAGCCGGTCCCCAAAATACCCTCTCCACACAATTCCAGGACCCAAGTCACATGAGGAACATCTAGATTGAAAGCTTGCTTAGATAATTACAAGACGACGGAGATAGACCTCCTGTAGCACGGGCGGCCGGCCTTCTTTGCGGGCCTGCTCTCCTCCTTCCAGAGCTGGCAGAGGTCCTTGGAGATGCGCACGGCATCGGCGGAGGCGCCGGAGAGGCCGCGGCGTGCGAAGCCGACGGAGTAGAGGCCAAACTGGCCCTTCCAGCCGTTGGGGAACTCCGTCTTTGGGTAGCCGTCCTTGCCGAAGAAGTCCGTTGCCCGGAGCCACTGTGGCACATTGCTCCTGTAGCCGGTGGCGAGGATGACAGCGTCGACATGGACGATGGTGCCATCGGAGAGCACGGCGTCGGAGTTCGTGAAGCGGGTGATGCCGGGGACGACGGTGATTTGGCCGCTCCTGATCCTGGCGAGCGCGCCGGTGTCGAGCACCGGGGCGCGGCCTTGCGTGTGCTTGAGCGTGAGCGGGCCGACAGCCGGGCGGTGGATGCCGAGCTTGTCGAGGTCGCCGAGGACGAGCCAGGCGAGGAAGATCATGATCTTGTCCACCAACCAGAGCGGGAGCCACGCCACGAGCAGCATGGCCAGCTCGAAAGTGGACTTGCCGAGCACCTCGCGCGGAATGACGTGCATGGCGTCGCGCACCACCATGAAAGGGTGGGCGCCGTGGTCGCAGAGGTCGAGGGAGACCTCCATGCCGGAGTTCCCGCAGCCGACGACGAGCACGCGCTTCCCGTTGTATGGCTCGCCGGACTTGTAGTGGCTGACGTGGGTGACCTCGCCGCAGAAGCCGCCGAGGCCCGGGATGTCCGGGACGACGTTGACGGCGTTCTCGCCGGTGGCGACCACGAGCCAGCGGCCAATGTACTCCATCTGGGCACCGCCCGCGCTGGTGGCTTGCGCGTGCCAGAGTCCGGAGGTGTTGTCGTAGTGGGCGGAGAGCACGGTGGTGTTGAACTCGGGCTTAATGTCGAACCTGGCGGCGTAGCTCTCGAGGTAGTCGATGAACTGGCGGCGGGTGGGGTACTCCGGGTAGCTCTCCGGGAACGGCATGCGGGGGAGCTCGCAGAAGTGCTTGGGGATGTGGAGCTTGACGCGGTCGTAGGTGCGCTTCTGCCAGAGCGAGGCGATGCAGTCCTCGCGCTCCAGCATGAGGAATGGCATGCCCTCCTCGCCGAGGCTGGCCGCCACGGCGAGCCCGGAGGGACCGGCGCCGACGATGATTGGGCCGTCCACCGACACACGACGAGGGGGGCTGAGGCTTTGCATGCGAAGCACCATGGCTGCTTCCTCGCTTCCTGGCCGGGTTGCCAAGTGATCACTAGAGTGAGCTTAATTTGCTGGGCTTGCTCAAGCAGCTTGCTGAATGCTGATGAACAAGTACTATGGCTTTTAAATATAGGAGGAGAAGGCTGAGTGGAAGTTTGGTGGAGAGATGCGATTCGCGACGGCGGCACCTCAAATTTAAAATGTTCCCAAAAGCACAAATCTTAATGCATAAAGCCCATGCAAAGCTGCGGCTAATTTACTAATAGTAAAGTGGATCTGATAATTAGCGGCTAAGGCTTCTGTCTAACTTCATTCCAATTCAATGTGTGAAGAAAGCTTAAGGATCTAAACGATCTTACAAAAGTTTACACAGGGAGTATTAGAGAAAAAGGACTAGGCGCCTAATGCATGATAATGGCTTTTTCCAGTTTCTAACAGTGTGTCAAACCTCCTTGTGCCTACACTGAAATTCCACTTGCTCTTACTTTTCTTATTATATAAAACTTGAGCTTTCTGGCTTTCTGCGCAACCATGCATCAATCAAAATACAAAAAGTGGAACAGAAAGAGAGATATCGCTGTAGACGCGTCATTGATTGGGTCCAATCTTTCATCGATGCAACATCAATCTTAAAAGAATTATTGATTAAAACTTTCGGTTATGCAAATGGTGCGAGCAACATAAAGATAGGGCAAAGACAACTGACAAGATGCTAGCGCCCAGATAAGCAAAACACGCAAAACACCGACGGTTCTACCTGGCAAGAAAAGAATGCTACTTATTTTTAAGTAGTAGATATTCAAGACCGGCTAAAAAAATAAATGAGTTCCCTAGGATGTCGTATATAGCTCGACTGAAAAATGATTTGATCTTAATTGAGCCAACACTAACTCGCTCGGTTTTTAGGCCGATAGCTCAAAATAATATAATCATGTATAATGACTATTATTAATTAAGATAAAATAATAATAATTTGTTACTTTATATATTATGTATAGGAGTTATCTCCTAAGAGCAAAGCATCAACATCATACGTGATGAGTCCCTAAGCTACATAATACTTGAACCATACCATTTCCGGTGAAAGCACATATATGCACCTTCGTTTTCTTTCCTCCACATTGAAGAAACTAATATTTATCGTCATTCTGATTGGAATAATATTGGATAGGGTTTTCTTATGATGATATTGTGGTCTAATGTAAGGATCCCCAAATTAATAAAAACCTACTTAGAATTAATTCCGCATAATTTTCTTGGCATGCCATCATATTTGCACTAAAAAACTGCTTGGAAATAAAAAAAATGTGCATTTACATTATTACTGTATAAGACAATTAGAGCTTACACATAGCAATCCTATTTTGTGTGTATCCAATTGTCTTGAACATTTATGGTGATTAATTATAGTGCTAATACACACCCTTGGATATTTCCATAATTTTCTTATAATTATTTGGACTCCATTTGGATTTAAAATGGTTTTAAATACCATTTATAAATTAATGGATGAAGCAAAGTTCTTCCAAAAATTACGGAACATATTTTACTGATTCCATTTCTCATGTTTCACCTCTCTGAATTTATATAGAATATTTCTATGACTATTTAATTCCTTCAGAAATTATGAGTTTAGGGATATGATTAATCTACAAATTAAAATGACATTTTTTATGTACTTCCAGAATTAGTACCCTTATAGTTCAAAGTACAGAGGCTTACACTTCTAAGCATGTCTACTTCCAAAATAAATATAGTTTTATTTGAAAGTACATGTGCCGCACTTTTAAAATACATATGTACTCTACTCAATAAATAAATAAATACGTACTGTACATCTAAAACTAATATGCTTGTACTTAGAGGTACTTGTACTTGTACATGACCACAGTTTTTTTTAAGAATATACATGTGTACTTTTCATGAAGTTGGAGTCGCCCGTTCGGAGGTATCCAGTGATGAAGATGACCCTTGTGACTCCTCCATGGATGTCTTTCTTCTTTGCAGGTCCGTGTTCCATGTCGGTAGCTAGGTTGGCTAGTGGTGCCCATACTATGGATTGGATTGTATTGATTTTAGCCTGGTTTTCCGCGGGCCGATTCCATTAAAGAAGAAATTATACCTCTTTCTATAAGATTTAATGAAAATTGATAAATCATTTAATATAATTGCTATGCTTGGTGTGTGACTCCTTATTTTTTTTTCTTTTTTCTTTTTTTAAATTAACCGGGCAATTCTAACTTCTTCTTAATCAATGAAAATGGTAACTCTTTTGCCTCGTTTAAAAAAAACAGAAAAAATACCTATTCCGCTCTAAGGCAAAAACACACAAAAGCATCTCTAGAAGATTCCGGATAATCCCCCCTCCCCCCGGGCCTGTAAAAGTCCGGCTGATATGTGGTTTTAGGCCATTTTTATTCCTGGACAGAAAGCTTGGCCCTAATAAAATATTTAGGTGCACACTAAATCTGTTCGCCCCACTGCTATATCAACATGGGTTCTACTTCATTCGTCTTGTATTAGTTGATGACAAACGGATATATGTAGACATATTTAAGTACTAGATACATTCGTTTGAGCGTCAGCTAATATGAAACAGGGGAAATAGTTTCAAAGATCTCAACGCGAGAAACCCAACAGTGAAACCGGTTCGCGATTTGGACGCATGGTTCAGAAGATAAAACAACTAAAAAACGAATCTACGAAGAAAGCACAAAACACCCATGTTTCGACAAGTGTTGCACATACAATGCGCCACTTGTCACTACCAGAGAAGGTGGGAGTGACCTTTTCAAGGGTAACCGCTTAACTAGTGATTTCACTATTTCACGCGTGATGCGACAAAAGTCGCTCAAACACGCTCCTTTTTTCCTTCTTTTCTATATATTTTTTCCGTTTTATCTTTTTTGCATCTTGAAAAAAAAATTGATTTCAAAATATGTTCACGAATTCCAAAGAATGTTCATAATTGTTTATAAAATTAATATTCCTCAACTTCAAGAAATATTTCCAAATTTAAGAAATGTTCCAATTTTTGAAAGATGTTCACGAATAAACAAAGGTTCATATTTAAAAACAATCATGGATTAAAAACATATCTACAAGCATAAAAAATTATTCCCAAATTCAAGAAAATGTTCATGATCGCCAATTTCATAAATTGTTCCTGAGTTTAAAAAATTATTCTCAAAACTATTAAAATTCATGAATTCAAAAACGTTCCTGAGTTTTAAGAACTATTTCCAATTTTAATTTCTTTCCCAATTTTGAAATTAAAAAAATGAAAAAAAAATCATGTATATAAAAGAGAAAAGGAAAAAACAAATGAAATCACAAAAAAAGAATAAGAAAAGAAAACTCAAAAACCGAAAGGAGAAAATACACACAAAAGGGAAGAAAACACCGGTTCCAAAACCGGTGAGAAATAAAAAAAGCCTAGAAAATCTTACTGCACCAACCCAATATCAATGCTAGCATTGAAGCGTGGTGAGTGATTGCCCGCTACCTGCCAACCTACGCGGCAAATTGGATCCCCGTCCCCGAGGTGGAGACTGAGCAACGCGTACCCCCCGCGTGCAGGTCGAACAGAGACGAAAGTAGGTCATAGCAATGTTGGGGATATCGCTTATCAGGAACTTATCGGTCGACCTACGATAAGGGGTAAATCGGCCAATTTATCGGCATATCGGCCAATTTATCGCCATATCGGTTGATTTATCGGCCGATTTATCTTATCGTTCAGACCATGATAAAAGATAAATCGGCCGATTTATCGGAATATCGGAAGATATCTTGAACAGTGGGTCATAGTGATCCGGGAGTTCCTGTGGAAGGGCCCTCGCTCAATGGATAAAAGGCACGCCGGGGATAACATGTTGATGACCCCCAAGAGCTCTTATCGACACAGACAGTGGGTCGGCCCAATGCGGGGGCACATGCGCCTGTTTTTTCTCTTTGTTTGTTTTGTTCTTTTGCTTATTACTAAAATGATTGGGACTTCAAGAAAACTTCAAATTTAAAAAAATGTCCGTAATTTTGGGGAAAACTTTTAGATTTAAAAAATGATAATGAATTTGAAAATTGTTCTTGAATTTTAAAGAAATTCGAAATTCAGAAAATGTACACAGTTTTGAGAAATTGCTTACATATAAAAAACATGATCATGAATTTGAAAATATTCCTGGATTTTACATAAATTCGGAAAATCAAAAAATGTCCCCAAAATTTAAAAATGTTCATGAATTTCAAATTATTATTGAATTTTAATAAAAATTCTAAAATTATAGATTTTTTACAGATTTGAAAAAGGTTCCTGCATTTCAAAAAATATTGAGGAAAACAACAAATAAAAAATGAAAGAACAAGAAAAAAGGAAAATAAACAAAAAACATAGGAAAAACAAAAAAACAATGAAGCAAAAATATATATGAAAAATCTAATGAAAATCGGCACAAAGAAACATAGAAAAATGAAAAACGGGTTTAGGATGGTTATAGAACCTTCCTGCAACCTGTGGAAAATGGCTTCTAAGAAACCTAAATAGGCCTGGTAAAAAGTACCTACATCAGCGACCAAGGTGCGTGTTTGATCGCTATTCCCGGACCTACGTGGGGAATAGGATATGTCGTTGTCCTTGGAGAGGCCCGCCATGCTCTCATTTTGAGGATGTTCTGCGGTGATGTCGAACTTCCCGCTCTGAAGCAAATGTTACATGGCCCGAAGAAAATGTTACTTCCGCTCTGGTGTTCTTTGTTGGAAGAGCTCTCGCGAATGACAAGATACGAACAAGTGACCTATACTAAATAGGAAGGCAGGTAGCCAGTGTTCCGTTGGCTCAGGTTACTAATTTGTTTGTCTGGATTATTACTACCATAGTTGGTGTAGCAGTGCCACTGTTCCATTGCCCTTTCGTGTTGTGTTGTCTGAAACTTATAGTAGCCTTTTGTTTTTGGTGTGAATCTACTTCTATGTGTGAGCAGCACATGTATTGGGGATACTGGTTGTATATAGTTGTGTAAATTGGAGTTGCTATTTTGAGTTTCTTCTTGTTGCATATTCTGTTCCTGATAAAGATGCCTTGCTCTATTTTTTTTGCCTTCGTGGGTTGTGGCTCAAGTAGAGTTGGATGGGTACCTGGGTTGGTAAATATTTAGTCACGTTCAGTTCATGAGGTTTATCTATTTCATCTAAACCAAACTCTTTTAAGTTTAACTAAGTTATATAAAAATAACAACATACAATATCAAATTAATATTTTCATAGATATTTATTTGGTATTGTATACATTATTATTTTTATGCAACTGATCAAACTTAAAAGGGCTTGGCTTACAATTTTTTCCCTATGTTCCAAATTATTTGGAGCTCCAGCTTAATCTTATGTCACACTTCCCCATACTTAACCAAATCTATATAAACAATGTGCTAATAACTACGACATCAGATATACAACATCAACCTGAAAAGGAGAAGCGAGGGCGCATTAAACATAATAACTGAAACCCTACTGTGTCTTCTTCATCTCCCTAAATTTGCCTCGCTTCACTTGTATTTAGAGAATACGTTGATATCACATCCTAGCAAATCAGCTAGAGGTAGGGTTCAAGGACATATTCGACCCCAAGTTGGTTTTGGTGTTAATGATAACATGGCTAGTGATCTAACCATGAGGTCTGAGTTTTTACCCAGGGCTTTGGCACATTTGATCAGAAGCATTCTTGGTTGGACCACTGCACGAACAAAAAGCGAAAAGAAGACGAGTAAAGTTTGATTTACTTTA
>NC_041382.1:752414692-752428750 GCF_002162155.2 Triticum dicoccoides
CTATAAAGAGGGTAAACTTTGGATGAGTTGTGATATTCACTTAACGTACAAAAATATTTGCACCCGCAAAACTCATAAACAAAGCCTGGGAGAGAAGCCCCAAAAATGCCGTTGACGTTGCTCGCTGTCATGCCCTGAAACCTCTAGGTTGCCTTTGAGACTCCGGGGTCGCAGACCCTCCAGACAGCCTCTGTTATGGTTCGGGCTCAGTTCTAAATATCTTTAAACTAGAGGGGACTAGCCCCATAGCCTCTGGGTGGGCCTCCACCTGGGAACAGAAACTTACATGTCTCGCTTGGAGACTTCCCTGGAAGCCTTCCCCAGAACCATTGAGCTCCCGGAGCCTCTGTGTAGCGTATTCCTGCGGGGTATCAGGCTGAATTTGGGGCCACCTATATAAAGAACTTTCCTCCCCACGAGGAATGGGACATCCATAATCTCTCTCCACCATTGTTGGTAAGCTCAAGGTCTCTCCTCCCTAGTGCCTCAATCTTGCCCAAACTTCAGGGAGAGCTAGAGGAGATCCGAAACTATACTCTCACCAAACCAAAAGTTGAATTCCCCCTACGAATCCTTGGTGCATCTTGTTACTCTTGGAGTTATAGGGAATCCTATAAGGTTGGAGTCCTTCTAAAATCACGTATGTGCAGAAAATCTATACATACTGCACATATGTGATTTTAGAAGGTTAGACACATTTACAAACTTCTGGCCAAACCAAATCTGCACATACGTGATTTTAGAAGGACTCCAACCTTATGTGTGGGCGCCCCAAGGAGAAGAATGTGAGCATCTTTTGGTGGTCATGTGGCTTTGGCGGTGCCTGCTCTTCTCCAACAGAGGGTAGTACTACCCCAAGAGTGCGAAATTTGGGTTAAATATTCGTCTCCGGCTTGTGGTTATTTTAATGCCCTTTATTGTAGCGACCCGACCTCAGACGGTCAAGTCTCTGTGTTCAGTGTCATCCCTGAATCGGTAATGCTGACACACACAGTACTTGAATGGATTTATAACAGAGTAGCAATCACACACTTATTACATCGAATGTCTCAAGAGAGAACTTATTACAATAAATATGACTTAAGGCCATCTAAATAAGATAACAGCGGAAGGCTTGGAAGATAAAGTGAGCCCATCAACTCCAACGGCATAGCTAAGTGCATGACAACGACCTAGCGCACCTTACTCCTCGTCTGAAAAGTCTGCAACATGATATGTTGCAGCCCGTAACGGGTCAACACATGGAATATGCTGCCAACATAACACAGTAGAGCAATGAACAGATAAATGATATCACTACATGCATATATGGCTGGTGGAGGCTCTATGGTTATAATGTTTTGTGAAAAGCCAGTTTTTCCCTACAACAAAGGAATAAATTTTATTTAACTATCATGGTGGTTGAAACATCATTGAGAAGGTTCCTCCAACTCAATCCCAATTAAAGTAGTCATTAACATCCCAATAAATTAATTTAGAGTGATGAGATCAAACCAATAATTCAAGCATTAGATACTCAAGATGTCCATAAACAGGGACACGGCTAACCATGATTAGTTTGTACACTCCGCAGAGGTTTGCACACTTTTCCCCACAAGACTCGATCTTCTCCGTTGGATTTCTCGCATTACATGGTGTTTGAGAAACGGATGACCGAGACACAGTCTTTCAGAAGCATTAACTCTTTACTTTGTGTAGAGAATTACACCTACTTTCCCTCTACATCTGCTAGCCTACCACTGAAAGAGGTCACACAACATACTCAACTATGCCAGAGCCCATAATGGCTTATGGCTGCACACGGAAGTTTCTAGCATGAATAATCTTATGATCCCGTTGAGCCTGGGTGGCGTACCGTAGGATGATCACACGATACTCTGGGATATCCTAGGACAACACTGGATTGTCCAGGTGCCCACAAGCAATCCACCCTGATGTGTATTAAATTTTCCACCTTAAGTTGAACCATTAATTAACAACTCACATCTGTCATGGATACACTCAAACCCAACCCACGTCTACGAGCATAGCATGGCAATACAAGCATAACGTAAAAGTAACTCCCAAGGGTTTGATAATAAAACAGGTAATAGGTTCTACCTCATCATCTACTTCCCAGTACCCACAAGTTAATCACATCCTAATCATGCAGTGTTTGAGGATTGCAACTAATGCATAAAAACTGGGTATGAAAAGAGTATGATCCTAATCATGCTGACGATCTGCAAATCCTAAAGACTCGTAGTAGCACGCTTCGCACTCCGGGAATTCTATCGCAAACAAACAATAGCATACATAAGCAATCAAGCAAAGATGCACGGGTAAAACTCAAATAAGAAGACCTAACCAGAAAGTTCAACTGAAGAACTCCGGTTTGCAAAAAGAATCAAATCAAACGGAGTAACGAAACTCAAACCACGAAAGAAACAAGATCCATTTACTAATCTGGACTAAAGTCAAATTTTATAGTACCAAAATCTTGTTCAAGTTGATTAAATAGAAAGAGGGCTTTGAGACAAAGATCTAGGTGCTTGTTTCACCTGATTTGGATAAATGAGCGAAAAGATAAACTAAAATGAAGGTCAGGACAGAAATCGCGGTCGAAAATAATCGCGGAAAAACCCTGGAAAATAAAATGAGACGAACAGGCTAACGAACCAACGTTCGCTGTCTGCGGCTAACCACCATTGCCCCGCCACCTCACACTCCGGTGCATCTTCCCCGACCGTCCTTCACCGCCATGGATGACTCCCTGCTGTCCCCCGTCACCGTCGAGGTCGCGCACGCTCAATCCCCTCGGGCGGATCTCATCGCTAGCCATGTTGGCCCCGCCATCGCCCAAGGCACCACTGCGCCTGCCCGCAAGCGGCAGGGCAGGAATCCGGCCGCCCCCGCTGCGAAGGCCCGCGCTCCGGGCGCCAACGCCGCTGCGCGATCCCGGCTGGTAGCGGAGAAGGTCGGCAAGGTCTCCGGCGTTAAGCGGAAGAAGATTCCGGCTACAAAGAAGCCGGCTCCATCATCCACTCCCTCTGCCCCGAAAAGAGGTTCCTCGGCGATGCCGCTCAACGGTGCTGCTCCCACCACAAGCGAGGTGTTTGACAAAATGGCCAGAAGGTATGCGTCTTCGGTAATGGCAATTTTCTTTGCTTTTCGCCATTTGCGATAGCTCGTGACTTGTTGTCATTCACTATAGCGGTGGTTCGAACAATGCAACTGCCGAGTTCCTGAACTTGTTGGACACCAACGTCGTTGACATCGATCAAGCCCCGTTCGTCGCATTTGATTACAATGAAACGGAGGGCAACATGAATGATCATGGTGGTGAGGAAGAAGTAGAGGAGATCGATGAGGGGGCGTATGAGCAATCGCAAACAAAAACAGGGAAAAGCCAGAGATCGAAGAACTATACGATCTTGGAAGATCAAATCTGATCAAGGCATGGAGTGCGGTGTCACTTGATGCATGCATGGGTACTTCTCAAACCACCAACATGTATTGGCAAAGGATCCAAGATCAATACTTCCGCATGATGGCAAAGCATCCCAATAGGACTCCACGCACCTTTCGGTCGCTTCAAGGGTGTTGGGATGTGATCAAGCCTATTTGTAGCTGTTTGGCAGCTTGCTTGGAGCAAGTACGCAATGCACCTCCAAGTGGAACCGCGGAATCCAACTATGTGAGTTCGTTTTGACTTTGTTCAAGTTGTGCACATCATATTGCATCATTTGACTTTGTTCAAATTATGTAGGACAAAATTGCCCAACATAGGTACAAAGACATGGAAGCTTCGGAAGGCAAATTCCTCAAACTAGAGCATTGTTGGGACTTGCTCAAAGAGTGCGAGAAGTGGAAGTTGATCGACAAAGAATCCCCACTGAAAAGAGGTTCACTTACAAACATGGATGAAGATGAGGATGATGATGGCCCAAGAAATTTGAACAAGCCCGATGGCCACAAGAAGACTAAGGAGAAGATGAAGAGAGAGCATGAAGCATCGAGCTTGAGAGAGAAGATTGATGTCATGGTGCAATCAATGAGTTGATGTTGTTGAAGTCGTTGGAGATCAAGAAAGAGTTGGCCGAGAAGAAGGTAAGGGAGAAGCAAGAAAAATGGCAACTGATCAAGGAAGAGGGGCTGCGCAAAGAGGCCGTTGAGGAGAGAAGAGCACATGCCGCTGAAAACAAAGTCATGTCCAAGTTGCTCGCCAAAGAGAACAAGATCATGACAATGAACCGCAATGACATGGACGACCTCACCAAAGAATGGCATGACATGGCAAGAAGAGAAATCTTGAAGAGGAGAATGGTTGCATCGGCCAGTGCGTGTTACAGTGTCGGAGATTGAGGGAGTCCTGGATTAGGGGGTGTTCGGGTAGCCGGACTATACCTTCAGCCGGACTCCAGGACTGTGAAGATACAAGATTAAAGACTTCGTCCCGTGTCCGGATGGAACTTTCCTTGGCGTGGAAGGCAAGCTTGGCGATGCGGATATTCAAGATCTCCTACCATTGTAACCGACTTTGTGTAACCCTAACCCTCTCCGGTGTCTATATAAACCAGAGGGTTTTAGTCCGAAGACAACTTCATCATACAACAATCATACCATAAGCTAGCTTTTAGGGTTTAGCCTCCTTGATCTCGTGGTAGATCTACTCTTGTACTACCCATATCATCAATATTAATTAAGCAGGACGTAGGGTTTTACCTCCATCAAGAGGGCCCGAACCTGGGTAAAACATCGTGTTCCTTGCCTCCTGTTACCATCCGGCCTAGACGCACAGTTCGGGACCCCCTACCCGAGATCCGCCGGTTTTGACACCGACATTGGTGCTTTCATTGAGAGTTCCTCCGTGTCGTTGCTTTTAGGCCCGATGGCTCCTTCGATCATCAACAACGATGCAGTCTAGGGTGAGACTTTTCTCCCCGGACAGATCTTCGTCTTCGGCGGCTTCGCACTACGGGCCAAGTCGCTTGGCCACCTTGAGCAGATCGAAAGCTACGCCCCTGGCCATCAGGTCAGGTTTGGAAGCCTAAACTACACGGCTGACATCCACGGGGACTTGATCTTCGACGGATTCGAGCCACAGCCAAACGCGCCACACTGTCTCGATGGGCATGATATAACTCTGCCGCCGAACAGCGCCTTGGAGGTCGTACATGCATCAGTTCCAACCATTGATCGGAGCCTACTGCGCCGATCGAGGATCAGCGGTTGGACGCTGCCTCAGGGGCTGCGATCTCAGAGGCGATCGAGCCGAACTCCAGCCTTGCACTCCGCATGATCCGTGACTCCGAGGAGCCGGATTCCTTTCCGAACTCCGAGCCCCCAGCGCCCCTGCCGATCGAATCCGATTGGGCACCGATAATGGAGTTCACCGCCGCAGACATCTTTCAGCACTCGCCCTTCGGCGACATCCTGAATTCGCTAAAGTCTCTTTCTTTATCAGGAGAGCCCTGGCCGGACTACAGTCAGCAAGGATGGGATTCGGATGATGAACAAATTCAAAACCCACCCACCACCCACTTCGTAGCCACTGTCGACGACTTAACCGACATGCTCGACTTCGACTCCGAAGTCATCGACGGTATGGACGACGATGCAGGAGACAACCAAGAACCAACGCCTATAGGGCATTGGACAGCCACCTCATCTCACGATGTGTACATGGTGGATACCCCTAAAGGAAGCAACAACGAGGAAAATGGGGATGGAAAGAGGGATCGATCTCTCGAAAAACAATCAAAGCATCGGAGTAAATGCCGACCCAAGCCCCGCCTCGATAAAGACCCAGCCATAGAGCAGGATGAGCCGGTAGACGACGAGCATGACTTAGAGCAACCGTCCCAACAGGACAACCCGGATAGAGAAACTGAACATCCCTCCCCCGGCGAAAATGGCATTCCGGACGACCCTACACCGGACAAGCCCACGAAGCAGAAGAACCTCCAGAAACGGCTCGTCGCAACCGCACGCAGCCTGAAAAAGCAGAAGCGGAAGCTAAAAACTGCGGAAGATGCACTCAGGATCAGATGGAGTAAAGTAATCAATACCACAGACAAATACGGCGACAGTCGCCGCACTAAAAGCTATCCGAAGAGAAAGCTACTGCCTGAATTCGACGAGGAGGCCTTAGAGCCCTCGCATTCCAAAAGTGAGAAAGCCACACGGTCGGATAGACGACCCCATGGCCAACATAAAGCGGCAAGCAGCGCCGCACTTAAGCCGGCATGCGACCCACATAAGGATTCGCATCATGGCCCAGCTAGGTCCATTTACGGGCCAAGAAAGCAAGCTCTCGTAAGCAATGCAATAAAGCCATTATCAGAATCCGGCACACCCAAATACAGGGGTGCCGCACACCCTCTATGTTTCACCGATGAGGTCCTGGATTATGAATTTCCAGCGGGATTCAAACCCATAAACATAGAGGCATATGATGGAACAACAGACCCTGGAGTCTGGATCGAGGATTATATCCTCCACATACATATGGCTAGAGGAGATGACCTCCACGCCATAAAATACTTACCCCTCAAGCTTAAAGGGCCATCCTGGCATTGGCTCAAAAGCCTTTCTGAAAACACAATCGGAAGTTGGGAAGAGCTCGAGGACGCTTTCCGAGCAAATTTTCAAGGGACTTATGTCCGCCCTCCGGATGCAGACGATCTTAGTCACATAACTCAACAGCCCGGAGAGTCAGCTCGGCAATTCTGGAATAGATTTCTTACTAAAAAGAATCAGATAGTCGACTGTCCGGACGCTGAAGCCTTAGCGGCTTTCAGGCATAATGTCCGAGACGAATGGCTCGCCAGACACCTCGGCCAAGAAAAGCCAAGAACAATGGCCGCACTAACAAGCCTCATGACCCGCTTTTGCGCAGGAGAGGACAGCTGGTTGGCAAGATGCAGCACCAGTGACCCAAGTACATCCGAAACTAGGGATGGAAACGGAAAACCGCGACGCAATAAGGACCGTCGCCGGACTAAGGAAAAAAGTCCGAAGAGCACGGCAGTCAACACCAGATTCAAAAGCTCACGACAGAATCAGAAAAAAACGCCCCTCCAAGATAACAGGGATGACCTATCCAACCTAAACAAAATCTTGGATAAGATATGTCAAATACGCAACACTCCCGGAAAGCCTGCTAACCATACCCACAGAGATTGTTGGGTTTTCAAACAATCCGGCAGACTCAACGCCGAACACAAGGGGCTCGACACACCAAGCGAAGACGAGGACGAACCCCAAAAGCAGAGTACCAGGAAACAAAAGAATCTCCCACAAGAAGTAAAAACAGTAAACTTACTCCACATAACAAAACATGCGGCGCCCATAAAGGTACGCGCCCCACGGCCTATCCCAAAGGAATCCCGCCACTAGTTGTCAAAACCAATCATCTTCGATCATCTGGATTATTCTAGAAGTGTCAGGAACCCAGGCTGGACTGCCCTGGTACTCGATCCAATAATTGGCGGACTCCAGTTTTCAAATGTCCTTATGGACGGTGGCAGCGGACTCAACCTGATATATCAGGACTCAATCCGCCACATGGGGATCGACCCAAAAAGAATTCGCCACAGCAAAACCTCCTTTCAAGGAGTAATGTCAGGTCCGGACACCCATTGCATGGGTTTTCTCCGGCTCGAGGTTATTTTCGGCTCTGCCGATAACTTCCGTCGCGAAAAGCTGACTTTCCACATAGTCCCATTCTCAAGTCGCTATCAAGCACTACTGGGACGTGAAGTTTTCGCCCGCTTTAATGCAATACCGCATTATGCATCTCTTACGCTTAAGATGCCCGGTCCACGCGGCATCATCTCCTTAAAGGGTAAGCAGTGAGAACACCTCCCCAAGCGGAGGATTGTGCGGCTACTTTAACAGCCCCACAATACAATGGCTTCACCAGCCAGAACATCAGAACAGGTCATTAAGACCACGGACACGGATAGACGAGTCCGGCACAAAAGTATCATTGATAAAGGCTTAGTGGCCATATACTCCTGCACTAGGGGCTTCACACGTATAAAATAAGAGACAATAAAGCTCAATTTTTCATATTTTACTTTACACTTTGTTTATTTCATATAACTTTTGTTCGGCATGCCCCTTTTTCAACTTAGTTGCTCTCTTTTTACAGATGAACGTCGTGCTGCGCCCGTCCAGGATACGGCATAACGGAGACACAGGCGCAGACGTGCAGTAGGGACCCGTTCCAAGGATTCTTTTCAGATTAAGACCCTGCGTAAACCTTTTTTACTGTCTCTTGTTGATACACATCCCCTGGTTCTATGACCAAGGAGGAGGCTAGCGTCTTGGCATGTGGCCACGTCAGAATTCTTGCGCGTACCTGGACACTAGGGGCTTATACCTCAGAGCGTTACCTCGCCCGCTCTCATAAAGACCGAATACCTTAGGGAGTGTTCGGCGTCGCGAGTTTGGCCTTATATGCATCAGCTCCGAGTCATGATTTTGGTCAAATGTTGGGTTGCCCGGCTCCTGTGTTCGGCCGCCTTACGTTC
The DNA here is from genome assembly GCF_002162155.2 of Triticum dicoccoides. Lineage (NCBI taxonomy): Eukaryota > Viridiplantae > Streptophyta > Magnoliopsida > Poales > Poaceae > Triticum > Triticum dicoccoides. The sequence continues at coordinate 752,423,212 of NC_041382.1, forward strand.
CGCTCTATCGGCTAAGGCGGCACCAGGAGAACTACTGCGATTGTGCCCTGGTTCGGCCAGGCGAGCACCTCAGTAGAGAAAGCCGAAAACCGTCTGTCATGATATGGCGTGAGACTGGTCAACCACTCGATGACTCTCCGGAATCTGTAGGATTCCTCCGCATTAATGAAGGGCCGTTTCCCGGCCAGGCACATACGCGCCCTGAACTCGGGCGAGCGCAGTCGCCACCAGGGGCTACCTAAATAGTCCCATTGTCAAGCTCCTATGGCTAAGTGAAAGTGTTAAAGCATTATAGTCCGGTTGCCTAGCTCGCTGCGCTATCACCTCCTTTGTAGGACCAAGACGTTGGATTAAGTGTGAAAATGTGCCTTCTGCGAGCACCCCCGCACTATGTGCGTGGGGGCTAAAGCCAACGACTGCAATCTTTCAGATTTTGTACATATATCTTAAAACGGCCGCACAGGAGGTGTTTCAAATACTTGAAGGCACAAGTATAAAAGGCTACTACAATTCATCAAAATATTGCTTTATAATTAAATATGCTATCAGAACATAGCATCCTTCGAGCACTGCGTCTCTATTACACGAGCGCCTTCAAGGACTTCTTGAAAATAGTGCTCAGAGGGTACTCGGCTTTTGTCCGAATCTCGGGATGCAACAACGGTGGTCTCCATCTCTGCCCAGTATGTCTTGACACGGGCAAGAGCCATCCGTGCGCCCTCTATGCATGCTGACCTCTTCATCGCATTGATACGTGGCACCGCGTCAAGGAATTGCTGCACCAAGCTGAAATAACTCTTCGGCTCCGATCTCCCCAGCCACAGATGACCCATGACGTACTTCATGGCGAGTCCGGACAATCTATTCAGTTTGGCCCATTGAGCCAGACGATCGTCCACTGCCAGTGGATGCTCTGGATTCTGGAACTGCGACCAGAAAAGCCTTTCCACTTCGCGATCTTCTTGATCTCGAAAGTATTCGATCGCATCAGCAGCACTCGCTGCCAAATCCAGATAGGTGTCCTCCGCACTCCACATCCGGTCCAACGGAGCAAACTTCGGATCGCAAAACTTCCTCCGCAGCATAAAGGGCTTTCCAGCCGCAATCTGTCCGGCCTGACGCAGCTCCTCCTTCGCAGCTCTCATCGCAGAGCGAGCATCCTTGGCATCAGCAACGGCCTTCTCTAAGTTCGTCTGTCTCGCCAGGTGTTCTTTCTCAAGAGACTTGCAACGGTCAGCAGCACTTTTTAACTTCACGGCCATCACGGCCATCTCCTTCTTGCTTTGGCAGTGAGTAGCCTGTTCGGCTCTCAGCTCTTCAAGGGCCTTCTTGGCAGCCGCATCACTTTTCCTGGCTTGTTCCTTAGCTCGGGCAAGTTCCGCCCGAAGACTCTCCACGGCGGCCGCACCATCTGCGTCAAGCACACACATTGTAAGATACTAGCATAAAGCTCCTCTTGCCAGATGCCGCCCGAGGAATTGCATACCTTGAGCCTCATCAAGCCGCTCGTTGACGAGCGCGATGTCGGCGTCTGCCACGTCAAGTTGCCGCTTTAGTTCGGCAAAATCATCAGTTCGGCTCGATTCCGGACACTTCGCCACCTGTATACAAAGGCGACATTTTAGACCTGGGATTATGATCCTCTGCGCGCCGTCAATTTTGACAACACACAGAGTCTCAGGGGCTACTATCTATACAGGGCGCATCTTGTTTATGCGCAACTGACAAAGAAGTACATTATCAAACGTACCTCAAAACCCGTCAGCAAACTTCTGACGGCCTCATGCAATCCGCTTTCCGCGGACGAAATCCTTCCAATCACCGTACCCATCAATGCACGGTGCTCCTCTGAGATAGAAGCTCGCCCCAGCAGAATCATCAGCTCCTCCGACCGTGCATCGGACGGTGCCGGACTCGTCCTATGACCTCCATCGAAGGCCGGACGCGGAGAACCTTTGGGGGACATATGGCTACCTTCCACCCCTGCCGGATTCAGAGAAACCCTCCGCGACGACACCTCAGGGTCGCCCGCCTCGCCAGGCGGTACGGCAGGAGGAGGTGTTCCACTCTCCATCATCTCTGAAAGAAGATCCCCCGAAGACGAGCTCTGCTGAGAAGGGCTGAGGTCCGAGCTACAAAGTAAAATTTCGGTTAATCTTCTCAGATGAAAAGCAAGGATTTCTCTCATCCCTCTAAAGGAAAATCTTTCTCTACTTACGTTTCGCTGGAGGGCTGATCCCTTTGAGGGCGTAGTTCGGCCGAGGATCTTCCCGGTGTCAGACCCTCTGACGAGGACTTTTCCCCCCGCTTTGAGGCCATGGTCTCCGGGTCGTCAGAGGCGGCCCTCTTCTTCCTCTTAGGAGAGGAATTGTCGGTTCTTCCCTTCGGAGCAGCCTCCTTCGAGGAGGCCATAGTTTCCTTGTCCTCCCCCTCACTTCCCTCCAAAGGCACGATCTTCAACATCCTGACTAGCATGGGATCCGGCCTGGTCTCAGGAAGGGGAGCCGGACACCTGATCAGCTTTGCCTTCGCTATCCACTCCTGTTTAAAAGGATAGCCCTTTTAGGGGCGAATTTATGACAATTTTACGGATAGCGAGTCCGGGCACAAGGTTACTTACTTGAGTATCCGGGCGATTGCAGCTTAAACCTGCGTCCTCGGTCAAATCCAGACACATTGCTTGCGATCCGAAGAACATTTTATACATCTCCACGGGCGTTGCGCCCATAAAATGCTGGAGAGCTCGTGGTCCCTCCGGATTAAACTCCCACACACGAAGGGAGCGACGTTTGCCGGGCAGTGTTCGGCGAATCAACATGACCTGTGTCACCTTGACCAGGTTGAGGTCTCTTTCTAAGAGATCCCTAATGCGGCCCTGCAACAAGGGCACGTCTTTGGATAACCCCCAATCTAATCCTTTGTTGACCCATGACGCTAGCCGTGGTGGGAGGCCCGAGCGAAAGGCAGGAGGCGCCACCCACTTGGTGCTCCTGGGAGCGGTGATATAGAACCACTCTCGTTGCCACAAGCCAAGCTCCTCTTGAAAGGAGCCCTCGGCATCAACATTCTTACTTATGACAGCGCCTCCGCACTCCACGTGCCGTCCCTCGATCATCTTCGGCTCCACTCCAAAAGTCTTGAGCCATAATCCGAAGTGAGGAGTAACACGGAGGAACGCTTCGTACACAATGATGAATGAGGAAATGTGGAGGATGGACTCCGAGGCTAAGTCATGAAATTCCGGCCCATAATAGAACATCAGCCCCCTCACGAAGGGATCCATCGGGAAGCCTAACCCCCGAAGGAAGTGAGACATGAACACTACGCTCTCACCAGGCTGGGGACTAGGAATAGCCTGCCTTTGAGCAGGCAACCTATGCAAAATTTTGGCGGTCAAGAACTTAGACTCTCTCAACTTTAGCACGTCCTCCTCCGTGACGGAGGAGGGCATCCATCGGCCTTGAAGGTCGGAACCGGACATTGTCGAAGGTCCGAAGCGCCTGGAATCTGGAGCCTAGGGTGTTGGAACTCGAGGCGACGGGCGAACTTGTTTTGAGATTGGAGAAAAGGAGTAAGGCCTTGGTCTCTTTATAAGAGGTTGAATACCAGGAGCCCTCCCCGTAACCATTTGGGACTCGCCTTTAATCGAGAAGACTTGCTAACGGGCACGATTGGGTTACCCATGTCCGTATCCCGTAAATAAAGGGGACATGATCTCTACTTTGACAAGACGTGTCAAGGAAACCGCCTCGCAAAATACGCTGAGGTGGAAAAGTGAAAACGATTCGAATAAAGGCTTGGCCGTAGTGTGATGTCACGCTGCGGAATACGTCAGCGGATTAGATTTGTGTTAATATTATTCTCTCTGTGGCAATACGTGGAAACTTATTTTGCAGAGCCGGACACTACTCTTGATGTTTACAAACTTTTATGAAGAATTTGGAGGAGGAACCCGCCTTGCAATGCCGAAGACAATCTACGCGCCGGACTCGTCGTCATTGAAGCCTGGTTCAGGGGCTACTGAGGGAGTCCTGGATTAGGGGGTGTTCGGGTAGCCGGACTATACCTTCAGCCGGACTCCAGGACTGTGAAGATACAAGATTGAAGACTTCGTCCCGTGTCCGGATGGAACTTTCCTTGGCGTGGAAGGCAAGCTTGGCGATGCGGATATTCAAGATCTCCTACCATTGTAACCGACTTTGTGTAACCCTAACCCTCTCCGATGTCTATATAAACCGGAGGGTTTTAGTCCGTAGGACAACTTCATCATACAACAATCATACCATAAGCTAGCTTTTAGGGTTTAGCCTCCTTGATCTCATGGTAGATCTACTCTTGTACTACCCATATCATCAATATTAATCAAGCAGGACGTAGGGTTTTACCTCCATCAAGAGGGCCCGAACCTGGGTAAAACATTGTGTTCCTTGCCTCCTGTTACCATCCGGTCTAGACGCACAGTTCGGGACCCCCTACCCGAGATCCGCCGGTTTTGACACCGACAGAGATGTTTTCTCTACTCCATATGGTACCAATGTCCATGATTTCGGTGCGGGAGTTGGAACAAGCGTCGGAGGTGGATTCGACAGTTCCGATGAACTCCATGGACTCGATGGCGTGGAGTGAAGATCGACCAAGATGATGCCGGACGTGGTCATCACTTTTGCAAGACCCTCTTTTACGTTTGTCCTACAAAACTTAAGCTTTTATTTGCGCGTGAACTGTGTTCTATTGTTTGAATTTAAACTTATTTGTCGGGACCGATATCAAATTCGATAATTAGGTGTCTTCGGTTTGCGGGTTGACATGGCGGTGCCCGAGCAAACCCCACGTAGCTAACTCGTAAAAAAGTATATTCGCCAAATATCCTTTTTTACGGGTCCATTTTACGGGGTCTGAGTCTGGCCTCGCCCACGCCGGCCTGCATATACACTTTGCCGCAAACTGCAAAAGACTTTTGCGGGATGAGATTTTGCAGGGTGTGCTAGAGATGCTCTTAGGCCAGGAGCTAGGATTCAAGTCCTGGTCGTTCGATCGGAGGATTTTGGCTGGCGTCGATGCCTTTCTAGCCATCGGGCGCTTCCTTTTTTTCTCCTGTATGAGCCTATTTTAACGAGCGCTGTCCATTTTTTCCCACACGAAAAATAATTAGATTAGCGCTCGAGTAGGCGCTCCTCCGTTGGGGAAACAAATTCCTACACTAACGTAAGTTTTATAATTAATTATTTTTATTGTCTAAGCATCTGATTAAGCGCTTTTGCATTGTAGATGCCCTTATCCATCTATTGGTGCTTTGTGGTCTTGACATGCATATTTTCATGAAATTGACTATATTTATACGTATTATTAAAAATAATCTTTGTTGAACCACACTAAAATAAAAGTAGTGAGCATCTCTAACACCGGCCCTCAAACCGCCGCAATCGTCCGGACCACGCGGTTCAGATGTGTTTTGCCATCAAACGCGGTCCTGCATCAACCCGCGGGCCGGTCAGGACATGCTTTTCCTGCGAACTTGAGAGAAAGTGTGCGCGTGTGT
>NC_041382.1:752429178-752472693 GCF_002162155.2 Triticum dicoccoides
TTTGGCAACCGTGACCCACCAAAATCCATGCTCCCTCGCTCGTGTGATTTCCCGCCCAACGCCACCTGCCCGCACTCATGCCGTTGTAGGACGGCCGCTTTGCATTGACGCCGGTCCAGAGTGGACACGACCTCTCACTGCTCGCATTGAAGTGGCGCACTGGCCAAGAGAGCGCCATCCGATGCATGCCTAACTGAACATGCCTCCTCGCGGCATTCAAATGGCTACAGACTGCCCGCCTACCTCCATTATATCCGTGCGTGTGCCGAGAAACCTACTCTGGCCACACGTCCGCTTTCAAACCGGTCGGCATTAAACACAATGTCGGTTGGCTCCTCGCGTCCGCCCACTATTTAAAAGATGCTAGACGTCGCGCAAGAAATCACACCACATCTCAACTCCCTCTTTCCTCCTTGCACCATATTATCTACACTCTTCATGGCATCCGACGAGCAGGAAGAGGAGTTTACCGGCATAAAAGCCGGTTGGGTGGTCGCCGAGCCCGCCGGATATGAGACATGCAACTCACTGCTCCACCTCCCTCGCCGCCCCAGGCCGCTGCAGGTTGGCGCATAGAAGAGCAAGTGGCCGCTCCAAGCCGACATGTGCTTGAGCAACTCGCGGCTCCAATCTAGCTCGCGGAGGAGTTACGAGTTGCTCTAGGCTAGCACGCGGGGGAGCACGGTGGCATAGGCACCATGGCTGCTGTGGACGAGGTCGTGGCGTACCGCTCCTCCCGTGCCGGCTTCACGAAGATCGATGAGGCGACAACCCGCATGTCCGCGTTTGCCGTCAACATCGAGGAAAAGTAGAACATGAAAGGCCGCCACCTCTTGGATCCCGAGAAGGCCACCGCGGTGGCGCCACCAGCGTGCACATCCGGTGTCTTGCCCGCTTCGTAGGCCACCGTCGTCCCCCGCCCCAAAACCAACCCTGATTCGTGCTTCACGAAAGCGGAGGGCGTCCTTCCCCTCCGGCTGAAGCATATCCCTCCGGTGCCACTCCGATGAGCAACACAGCCATACATGCAAAAACGGAGGCTACTATTTGCCCTTTACAATGAAGCGTATACCTTCCGGGGCATACGGCAGTCCGATGAGCGGGCTGCCGGACACGGAAAAGACAATGGAGATCCGGCGCGGCCGGCCATATACTAGTTTAGCGTATCCATGTCGTGAGAATGAAGATTCGCCGCCACCTAGAGTAGTTTTACCTTAATCCGGTAGAGTTTTTAGTTAAATATGTTCAAAATGTAAATGTTCTCGTCTGATTTGTATGAATATCATCCGATTTAAAGGAAGTTCGACCGGTTTGTTTAAACAATTATTGAAATGTACGTGGATACCATTATTATTTTTACAAAAATATATGGATAGCCTTGGATGGTCGACTCCCACATCCCGTTTCTTGGACTGGTCACTAGCCCGCGGACGGATGTAGTGTCCATTTTATGGGTGAGCACTGGAGATGCCCTTAGAGCAACTGTAGCAGACCCGACATTCGACCGGCCCGCAAAACGTGTTTGCAGTTCGTGAAAAAACGCCTTTGCGGGCCGGCGCAGACGACCGCAGTTGCAGACCCCGCATAACGGACCCGTAAAAAAGGATATTCGCGGCCCATCGCTGCGGGAGATGCTCCCCGACTACTCCATCGCTTGGCGCAGCCACCGCTGGCCAGAAAAGCCAAATCCGGCGGCCCACGATGAAGGGCCGCAGATCCGCAAATCCGACGGCTCGCCGTCGCAAGGGGGGGAGGGGAGGCCTCGTGCGTGTGGCGGCCTTTCGGCGAGCTCCTGCCAGCTGCTTTCGCCGGAATCTTGGGCGGCGGCGCAAGGGGGGGAGAGGAGGTGGTTGATGGGGAAAGCGTGGGCTGAAATGTACCCCACCAACCGCTTCCGCTTATATGCAGGGCACCGCAGCGGCGAGAGGGAAAACCGCGTATTCGCGAGTTGGGGCTGAGATTTTGCCGCGCCCTTCAAAATTTTTTGCGGGCTAGAACAGGATGCGGGGTCTGATCGGGCAGGTTTTTCCATCCCGATCCGTATTTTGATGGTTATTTTGTGGATCGGGGCGCTATGTGGGGTCTCTTAGAGTTGCTCTTAGTGTCCGTGGGGTATGGATCCATCAGGAAGGCTTTCAGGTTGAAAACTATATACTTCCCTCAAAGAAAACATGTCTATTTCACGCGTGCTGCAACTACTTTATGACCGTGCTGAGAGGATAAATATCGATCGATCATTGTCTCGTCGTGCATGTTGCTTTCGCTTCATCTCTTTATCTTGCTACACGATATGCCTGTGCCTTGCTGATAGAGTGATAGTGCTAGCCCAAGTAGCAACCTGCAACACACACCGAGAAAAAGTTGCTAGCCACATAACACAGGTACCAACGGTCCAACGCACACGCATAACCGATTGTTTTCTTCTCCAATTTAAAATCACACTGAGCATATCCTTGAGACCTTGATTGTTTTCTTCTCCAAATTAAATCACACTGAATTCATTGGTGATCTGTGAACCAACCAAACGAGAAGAAAGAAGGCAAGAATCCTTGCTTAATTTGTCCTGTTTGCTTCAGAAACAAATCACGACGACATGCTTGACTTGTTTATCCATTTTTCTGCTTCTTTCTCTACAATATCCAATCACAATAAATTGTTCGTTACTTGCATTCAAAGAAACATAATCAATTCACGAGAAACTCGACATAGTACTTGATAAAATCTTCATCAGTTTCTCTCAAGTCCAAGTAATTAAAATCTTGATCAGTTTCTCTTAAGACGTGTCATGTGTACAGTGTATATATCTAGTATCTACTTATAGTAGAGCTTAATCAATCAAGCTAGCAGAGGAGGAGCAGAAGAGTGACGGTGACAAGTAAGAGCAGGATGGCCATATGCGTCGTCGTCTTCCCGGGCGACCTGGTGGTGGCCACCGCCGGGGCGGCTGAGGAGGTGTCGGGCTCGGAGAGGGAGCTGAGGCTGAAACGCGGGTTGGAGCCGTAGAGCGCCTGCACGCCGCGGACGTCGTCCAGGGTGAGCTCCGCCTTCCGGGTGCGCGGCTTCAGGCTCGGGAACATGACGGCGTCCGGCACGGACGAGTGCGCCAGGCCCAGCACGTGGCCGATCTCGTGCGTGGCCACCGACTCCAGGTCCACGGCGCCGGAGTCTGCGCCGTCGAAATCATCGCGGAGGACGGCCCATCGCTCGGCGGCGTCGAGGTGGAGCTGGCCGCTGGGCGGGGAGAAGGCGTGGCCGAGCACGCCGAGCGGGCCGTCGAAGGGCTCGCCGTCGCCGTGGTCGCCCGCGAGGAAGCCCACGCGCACGTCCGCGTGTTGTAGTCGCGCGTCTCGCGGAACCGCACCGGGATGACGCGCGCCCAGCGCGCGAACGCGCGGCGGAAAGCGGCACGCACGGCCCCGCGCGGGAGCGGGAGGGGCTGGTAGGGAGGGTCAGAGAGCACGGCGTAGGTGAGCAGGAAGTGGCCCGGCGCGCGCGCCCAGCGCGGCTGGCCGGCGAAGAAGGCGAAGCGGGCGGTGGTGTTCGCCTGGAGGTCCGGGACGCCGCAGCGCGGGGTGGCGAGGAGGTCGAGCGTGCGGGCGTCGAGGCGGCCCGTGACGGGGAGGCCCAGGCTGGACTGGTAGAGGCTCACCACGAGCTGCCCGTCGGCGTCGTCAGGCGTGGACGCGTAGCCGAAGCGCGCCAGGTAGCGCCTGAGGCCGTCGGTGACGTTGCCGTCGCCGTCGCGTGCCTGGAGCGTGCCCGCGAGCGAGGAGGAGGGGTTGGCGTCGCCGTGGAGAAGGAGGTGCCGGGAGCAGCAGCTGCAGCATAGTGGAAGCAGGAGGAGGAGGTGCAAGAAGAAGAGGAGGATGAGGGGGAGAAAAGAGGAGGTGGACATGGGCGCGCGCGCGCATATGGACTCGTGTACTTGGGAAACAGGGGAGGTGCAAGAAGAAGAAAGAATGTTGAGGGGCTCGTGTACTTTATGTTAGACTATATATTGTATAGAGCTTCTGTACGTAACCGTATATTGTATCTGTGTATAAGTTGTATCTTTTTTTTTGCATCGAATGTATAAGTTGTATCTCTATATATATAAAGAGCCACGTAACCGTATATTGTATTTGTGTATACAATATGAGTATAGTCTAACAGTTTAGGTCGGGCCACAGTGACGACACATTGTTGTCTCTGTCTTAATTTGGTGCTCAGCTCTTGCCTGGAAAAAGGAGAAGAAGAAAATGGAGCGTTGTTTGGAACTTGATCCGTGTCATGTCGCTCAGAGACACGGAGCTTTCAGCTCCAATTCGTCGCCACCTGTGTAGTGGAGTAGTATGTTCCTGCTCCCATCTTCATTTCTTTTTCTTTCTGATGAAGCTGAGGGATGGATCGTCTCTTTGGAGTACGGACTGCACTCACGCTGCTGCTGATTTTATGGGGATTGTGTTTGTGTTGTGTTGTTGGTGGCGCCACGAATAAGCAAGTGCCCACTTTACGTAGTACTAGTACTATGTTCTTTTTCAGGTTGACTCGAAATCTTTAATTACTCAAACACAATGTCGCACCACTTTTACTCATCTAAGAGCAAATTTAGCGGAACCGCCGTATTGGTTGTCTCCGTATCGCGGAGTGCATGGAGCGCGCTTCATAATACGACGAAGGTCGTCGAGGCGATGTGCAAACTCAGAGGCGCTATATTGAGTGTTTCGATATGTTTTCTCCTCTTTCCTATTTTTGTTGCATCAGCTCAATAGCCACACTCAATTAGAAGGATTAGAACACTAATCTTCAACTAATGTTACATTACAAAGTTCTTTTATAGAATGTGAAAAATTTACTGGTGAAATTTTCATATAGGTTCAAATTTTGTCCTTTTTAGCGACTATAGAATGATTTTGAGCCCCACCACGTCGATGTGTGAATGCTCTGCATAGGCCACATGCATATGTGACGAGTCCCCTCACCCTCTAGGCATGGTGGCGTGCCGGTACGGCGACCTTGTCTTCGTTTCGTCTCATTCCTGTCCCATGCGGTCGTGAGGTCGGAGATGGCTTTCTCAACTGATGTATGGATGGTCTGTTTGGAGCGCGGACCGCTCTCTTACACTGCTGCTGATTTTGTGGGGATTGTGTTTGTGTTGTTTTGTTGGTGGCGCCACAAATAAGCAAGTGCCCTGGTTTATGTAGTAGAGTATGTTCTTTTCGATGTTGACTCGAAATCTTTAATTCCTCGCACACAATGTCTCACAACTTATAGCATAGTATCTAGCAAGATCTTTATATTGGCACTACCCGTATGGAGCGTGCTTCGAAATTACATGAAGGCGGTCGAGGCAATGCGCAAACTCAGAGTCACTATATTGGATGTCTCCATATTTTTTTGCATCAACTCGGTAGTTACACAATTAGAAGAATTAAAACACTAATTAAAGCTAGCATTGTATTAAAAATTCTTATGTGGGGGAGAAGGGGATTAGTGACATTTTCATGTCATAAGTTTAAAATGTGTCGCTTTTAAGCGACTAGAGCATGATTTTAGTCTCGCCACGTCGATGGTGAATGGTACTCACGGGGCACATGCACATGTGACAAGTCCCACTCATCCTCTAGGCATGGTGGTGTGACAATCCGGCGACCATGTCATCGTCCCATTCCAGTTCCTTGCAATGGTTGAGGTCGGCGATGGCTTTCTCAAATGAGGCAATATCCAATATGACAGAAGTTGTCTACTCAAACCTCAAACTTGTGCATTGTAACGCCCCCCCTAGGCGGTCATGTTTGGTTGTGCTTCCTCATAGTTGAGCCATACTGTGGTGTTCCTCTCTGATGTTAGTGCCTGCACAACGACGGTGTGCTCCAAGATTTCTCGTCGTTGTGCTCCAAGATTTCTCCAAACTGGACGGAACTAGCGCATGATTCGTTGGGTTTCCCCAAAGTGGAAGGGTGATGTAGATAGTAGCAAAGCTTTCCCTTAGTTAAGAACCAAGGTTTATCGAACCAGTATGAGCTTAAACCTAACAAGATAAGCAACATGTACACACAAACAAAATAAAATACTTGCACCCAACGTGGCAAGGGGTTGTCAATCCCCTTGTCTTGCTAGTTACAAGGATAAAAGCAAATAGATAGATATGTAATGGTCTAGTGAAACGACAAATAATAAAAGGCAAATGAAGAAGCAATTTTGTAGAAGAAAGAATTAATGAAGAATGGACCCGGGGGTGCATAGGTTCACTAGTGGTAACTCTCTCAAAAACAAGCAAATGACATGGTAACAAATTATAGTTGCGCAATCGATAGAAAAGCTATCTTTATAACTATGATCATTCATGACATAATATTAAGCCCATATAGGCATTACGTCTGTGATAAGTAGACCGTTAATCCAATAGTATCTACGACTAATACTCCAACCCAAGAGCACCGCGAGATTGAACCCACTACTATGCACCACTCCCTCTGAAGAACTACTCATCAATCTTGGCCAAAGAATACAAATAGATCGGAAAGCATATGTAGCTACTTAATTATGCAGCAAAGAAACTTGAAAAGATTCAATGATATTCAATGAACAATCTGATCATAAACTCACAATTCATCATGTTCCAACAACACACCATAGAATTACATCAGATTGATCCCAATCACACAAGGAAGAAGGGGAACATTGTATTGAAGATCCAAATAGAGAGAGAGTGAGAGAGAGAGAGAGATCTAGCTACTATTATAGACCCGTAGATCCTAAAGGAACTACTCACACATGGTCATGGAGCCGGTAAGGTTTATGAAGAGGCCTCCAACAATGGCTTCCTCCTCCAGCAAAACTCCGGAACTGGGCTCTAGATGGATCTCTTAGGAATAGAGGCTTGCGGTGGCGCTAAAATTCTTTTGGAGGAACGACTGATAGTTTTGGTAGTTATAGGGGTTTATGGAGGTGGAATAAGGTCAAGGTGGTTCCTATGGGACCCACATGGACAGGTGGCACGGCCACCCCTTGGCCGTGCAATGTGTGCATGTGGCTAGCTCGTGGTCCCTCTCGACGTCTCCCGAAGCTTCCAGTGTTTCTTGTTGCCCAAAAAATAATCGTGCTAAATCAACAATGTATTTTGACCTCCGTGGATATTGATTTCCCGTGAAACGAAAAACAAGCAGAAAATAGGAACTGTCACTAGCTACTAATTTAATAGGTTAATCCATAAAAATAATATAAACAGGTATAGAAACATATAAAAGGATAACATAATAGAATGAAATAAAAAAATTATAGATACGTTTGAGACATATCAGTAGGTGGCATACCACTCATCCCATGCCTCCTTAACAGTGAGGCGGCAAGGAGCTGGGCCTTGGACACAGCGTTGGGGAGACCTCTCGGGCGACTAGGGTATCTTCACATAGTCATGCTGATTATCCAAACCAATGTGTGTGTGTGTGTTTTGGGATCCATATCCTCTGGCTCGGCGAGGAGGGTGGGATCCTCCTGCGTGGCATCCTCGGTGTCGCGGTGATCCCACTCCTCTTCCTCAGCGATGCCGATGGTCTCCTCTGTTGCTTCCTCCTTGTTGAGAAGTTGTTCGTCATAGTTTGAGAGTGAAACCAAGTCCTGCCGAACAGGAAGTGGCATGGTGAAAGTGGAGAGGGAAGTAGAGAGAAAGAGGAGCTCTGTGCAACATAGTGGAAGTGGAGAGGAACAACCTTTTGTAATAGCGGGCAGCGTGAAAACGTGCCGGGCAGTGGAAAAACATGCTGGGTTGGTGCTACTCTCGTAGGAATTATTGGATTTCCCTGAAGAGGAAGTGTGATGTAGCACACCAGCGGAAAGTATTCCCTTAGTTAAGAACCAAGGTTTATCGAAGCAGTAGGAGGCACCACACTAACAACGTTAGCAGTACCTCCACACAAACACAACAATCGGATGCACCCAACAAATGCAAGGGGATCGTCACTCCCCTTGTTCTTGCTAGTTACAAGATTAAAGCGGGTAGTGATAAACGAAGTAGCAAAAATAGTAAAGAGCAAATAAAGTGAAATTGTAAAAGCTTTTGTATTAATGGAGAATAGACCCGGGTGAAGGAAATATGCCCTAGAGGCAATAATAAAGTTATTATTTATTTCCTTATATCATGGTAAATGTTTATTATTCATGCTAGAATTGTATTACCCGGAAACTTAATACATGTGTGAATACATAGACAAATAGAGTGTCACTAGTATGCCTCTACTTGACTAGCTCGTTGAATCAAAGATGGTTAAGTTTCCTAGCCATAGACATGAGTTGTCATTTGATAAACGGGATCACATCATTAGGAGAATGATGTGATTGACTTGACCCATTCCGTTAGCTTAGCACTTGATCGTTTAGTTTACTGCTATTGCTTTCTTCATGACTTATACATGTTCCTATGACTATGAGATTATGCAACTCCCGATTACCGGAGGAACACTTTGTGTTCTACCAAACATCACAACGTAACCGGGTGATTATAAAGGTGCTCTACAGGTGTCTCCGATGGTACTTGTTGAGTTGGCATAGATCAAGATTGGGATTTGTCACTCCGATTGTCGGAGAGGTATCTCTGGGCCCTCTCGGTAATGCACATCACTATAAGCCTTGCAAGCATTGCAACTAATGAGTTAGTTGTAGGATGGTGCATTACGGAACGAGTAAATAGACTTGACGGTAACGAGATTGAACTAGGTATTGAGATACCGACGATTGAATCTCGAGCAAGTAACATACCGATGACAAACGGAACAACGTATGTTGTTATGCGGTTTGACCGATAAAGATCTTCATAGAATATGTGGGAGCCATTATGAACATCCAGGTTCTGCTATTGGTTATTGACCGGAGACGTGTCTCGGTCATGTCTACATAGTTCTCGAACCCGTAGGGTCCGCGCTTAAAGTTCGGTGACGATCAGTATTATGAGTTTTTGTGTTTCGATGTACCGAAAGTAGTTCGGTGTCCCGGATATGATCACGGACATGACAAGGAGTCTCGAAATGATCGAGACAACAAGATCGATATATTGGAAGACTATATTCGGACACCGGAAGTGTCTCGGTTGATTTTGGAGAAAAGCGGAGTGCCGGAGGGTTACCGGAACCCCCCGCCCCAGGAGAAATAATGGGCCTTAGTGGAGAGAGAGGGCTGGCCTAGGGCAGGCCGCGCCCGCTCCCCCTCTGGTCTGAATTGGACTAGGAGAGGGGGGCGGCCCCCCCTTTCCTTATCCCTCTCCCCCTTCCTTTCCCCTCCTAGTAGGAGTAGGAAAGAGGGGAGTCCTACTCCTACTAGGAGGAGGACTCCTCCTCCTGGCGCGCCTTCCCCCTTGCTCCTTTATATACGGGGGCAGGGGGGCACCTCTAGACACAAGTTGATCATTGATCCCTTAGCCGTGTGCGGTGCCCCCCTCCACCATAATCCACCTCGATCATATCGTAGCGGTGCTTAGGCGAAGCCCTGCGTCGGTAGCAATATCATCACCGTCAACACGCTGTCATCCAGACGGAACTCTCCCATGAAGCTCTGCTGGATCGGAGTTCGTGGGACGTCATCAAGCTGAACGTGTGCTGAACTCGGAGGTGCCGTGCGTTCGGTACTTTGATGGGTCGGATCATGAAGACGTTCGACTACATCAACCGCGTTCTCATAACGCTTCTGCTTACGGTCTACGAGGGCACGTAGATGATACTCTTCCCTCTCGTTGCTATGCATCACCATGATCTTGCGTGTGCGTAGGATTTTTTTTGGAATTACTACGTTCCCCAACAGTGGCATCCGAGCCAAGTTTATGCGTAGATGTTATATCCATGAGTAGATCACAAGTGAGTTGTGGACGATACAAGTCATACTGCTTACCAGCATGTCACACTTTGGTTCAACGGTATTGTTGGATGAAGCGGCCCAGACCGATATTACGCATACGCTTACACGAGACTGGTTCTACTAACGTGCTTTGCACACATGTGACTGGCGGGTGTCAGTTTCTCCAACTTTAGTTGAATCGAGTGTGGCTACGCCCGGTCCTTGAGAAGGTTAAAACAACACCAACTTGACAAACTATCGTTGTGGTTTTGATGCGTAGGTAAGAACGGTTCTTGCTCAGCCTGTAGCAGCCACATAAAACTTGCAACAACAAAGTAGAGGACGTCTAACTTGTTTTTGCAGGGCATGTTGTGATGTGATATGGTCAAGACATGATGAGATATAAATTGTTGTATGAGATGATCATGTTTTGTTAAAGTTATCGGCAACTGGCACAAGCCTTATGGTTGTCTCTTTATTGCATAAGATGCAAGTGCCATGTAATTGCTTTACTTTATCGCTATGCGATAGCAATAGTTGTAAAAGCAATAGTTGGCGAGACGACCATGTGACGACACATTGATAGAGATCAAGATGATGAAGATCATGGTGTCATGCCGGTGACGATAGAGATCATGACGGTACTTTGGAGATGGAGATCAAAGGCGCAAGATGATCATGGCCATATCATGTCACATATTTGATTGCATGTGATGTTTATCCTTTATGCATCTTATTTTGCTCAGTTCCGCGGTAGCATTATAAGATGATCTCTCACTAAATTTCAAGGTATAAGTGTTCTCCTTGAGTATGCACTGTTGCGACAGTTCGTCGTGCCGAGACACCACGTGATGATCGGGTGTGATAAGCTCTATGTTCACATACAACGGGTGCAAGCCAGTTTTGCACACGCGGAATACTCGGGTTAAACTTGACGAGCCTAGCATATGCAGATATGGCCTCGGAACACTGGAGACCGAAAGGTCGAGTGTGAATCATATAGAAGATATGATCAACATATTGATGTTCACCATTGAAAACTACTCCATCTCACATGATGATTGAACATGGTTTAGTTGATATGGATCACGTGATCACTTAGATGATTAGAGGGATATCTATCTAAGTGGGAGTTCTTTAATGATTTGATTAACTGAACCTTAATTTATCATGAACTTAGTACCTGATAGTATTTTGCATGTCTATGTTGTTGTAGATAGATGGCCCGTGTTGTTGTTCCGTTGAATTTTAATGCGTTCCTTGAGAAAGCAAAGTTGAAAGATGATGGTAGCAATTACACGGACTGGGTTCGTAACTTGAGGATTATCCTCATTGCTGCACAGAATAATTACATCCTGGAAGCAGTGCTCGGTGCCAAACCTGCTGCAGGAGCAACACCAGATGTTATGAACGTCTGGCAGAGCAAAGCTGATGACTACTCAATAGTTCAGTGTGCCATGATTTACGGCTTAGAACCGGGACTTCAACGACGTTTTGAACGTCATGGAGCATATGCGTTGTTCTAGGAGTTGAAGTTAATATTTCAAGCAAATGCCCGAATTGAGAGATATGAAGTCTCCAATAAGTTCTACAGCTGCAAGATGGAGGAGAATAGTTCTGTCAGTGAACGTATACTCAGAATGTCTGGGTACCATAACCACTTGACTCAACTGGGAGTTAATCTTCCTGTTGATAGTGTCATTGACAGAGTTCTTCAATCACTGCCACCAAGCTACAAGAGCTTCGTGATGAACTATAACATGCAAGGGATGAATAAAAAAAATCCCGAGCTCTTCGCAATGCTAAAGGCTGCGGAGGTAGAAATCAAGAAGGAGCATCAAGTGTTGATGGTTAACAAGACCACCAGTTTCAAGAAAAAGGGTAAAGGAAAGAAGAAAGGGAACTTCAAGAATAATGGCAAACAAGTTGCCGCTCAAGAGAAGAAACCCAAGTCTGGACCTAAGCCTGAGACAGTGCTTCTACTGCAAACAGACAGGTCACTGGAAGCGGAACTGCACCAAGTATTTGGCGGATAAGAAGGATGGCAAAGTGAACAAAGGTATATGTGATATACATTTTATTGATGTGTACCTTACTAATTCTCGTAGTAGTGCCTGGGTATTTGATACTGGTTCTGTTGCTAATATTTGCAACTCGAAACAGGGACTATGGATTAAGCGAAGATTGGCAAAGGACGAGGTGACGATGCGCGTGGGAAATGGTTCCAAAGTCGATGTGATTGCAGTCGGCACGCTACCTCTACATCTACCTTCGGGATTAGTATTAGACCTGAATAATTGTTATTTGGTGCCAACATTAAGCATGAACATTATATCTGGATCTTGTTTGATGCGAGACGATTATTCATTTAAATCAAAGAATAATGGTTGTTCTATTTATATGAGTAATATCTTTTATGGTCATGCACCCTTAAAGAGTGGTCTATTCTTTTTGAATCTCGATAGTGGAGATACACATATTCATAGTATTGAAGCTAAAAGATGCAGAGTTGATAATGATAGTGCAACTTATTTGTGGCACTGCCGTTTAGGTCATATTGGTATAAAGCACATGAAGAAACTCCATTCTGATGGACTTTTGGAATCACTTGATTATGAATCACTTGGTACTTGCGAACCGTGCCTCATGGACAAGATGACTAAAACGCCGTTCTCCGAAACTATGGAGCGAGCAACAGATTTGTTGGAAATCATACATATTGATGTATCTGGTCCGATGAATATTGAGGCTCGCGGCGGGTATCATTATTTTCTCACCTTCACAGATGATTTGAGCAGATATGGGTATATCTACTTGATGAAACATAATGCCGAAACATTTGAAAAGTTCAAAGAATATCAGAGTAAAGTGGAAAATCATCGTAACAAGAAAATAAAGTTTCTATGATCTGATCGTGGAGGAGAGTATTTGAGTTACAAGTTTGGTCTTCATTTGAAACAATGCGGAATAGTTTCGCAAATCACACCACCCGGAACACCAAAGCGTAATGGTGTGTCCGAACGTTGTAATCATACTTTACTAGATATGGTGCGATCTATGATGTCTCTTACCGATTTACCGCTATCGTTTTGGGTTTATGCTTTAGAGATGGCTGCATTCATGTTAAATAGGGCACCATCTAAATCCGTTGAGATGACTCCTTATGAGCCGTGGTTTGGCATGAAACCAAAGTTGTCGTTTCTTAAAGTTTGGGGCTGTGATGCTTATGTGAAAAAGCTTCAACCTGATAAGCTCGAATCCAAATCGGAGAAATGTGTCTTCATAGGATACCCAAAAGAGACAGTTGGGTACACCTTGTATCACAGATCCGAAGGCAAGACTTTTGTTGCTAAGAATGGATCCTTTCTAGAGAAGGAGTTTCTCTCGAAAGAAGTGAGTGGGAGGAAAGTAGAACTTGATGAGGTAACTGTACCTGCTCCCTTATTTGAGTAGTTCATCATAGAAACCGGTTTCTGTGACACCTACACCAATTAGTGAGGAAGCTAATGATGATGATCATGAAACTTCAGATCAAGTTACTACCGAACCTCGTAGGTCAACCAGAGTAAGATCCGCACCAGAGTGGTACGGTAATCCTGTTCTAGAGGTCATGTTACTAGACCATGACGAACCTACAAACTATGAGGAAGCGATGATGAGCCCAGATTCCGCGAAATGGCTTGAGGCCATGAAATCTGAGATGGGATCCATGTATGATAACAAAGTATGGACTTTGATTGACTTGCCCGATGATCGGTGAGTCATTAAGAATAAATAGATATTCAAGAGGAAGACGGACGCTGATAGTAGTGTTACTATCTACAAAGCTCGAATTGTCGCAAAAATGTTTTCGACAAGTTCAAAGTGTTGACTACGATGAGATTTTCTCACTCGTATCGATGCTTAAAAGTCTGTCCGAATCATGTTAGAAGTTGCCGCATTTTATAATATCTGGCAAATGGATGTCAAAACTGTATTCCTTCATGGATTTCTTAAAGAAGAGTTGTATATGATGCAACCAGAAGGTTTTGTCGATCCTAAAGGTGCTAACAAAGTGAGCAAGCTCCAGTAATCCATCTATGGACTGGTGCAAGCATCTCGGAGTTGGAATATATGCTTTGATAAAGCGATCAAAGCATATGGTTTTATACAGACTTATGGTGAAGCCTGTATTTACAAGAAAGTGAGTGGGAGCACTACAACATTTCTGATAAGTATATGTGAATGACATATTGTTGATCGGAAATAATGTAGAATTTTCTAGAAAGCATAAAGGAGTGTTTGAAAAGAGTTTTCAAAGAAAGACCTCAATGAAGCTGCTTACACATTGAGCATCAAGATCTATAGAGGTAGATCAAGACGCTTGATAAGTTTTTTCAATGAGTGCATACCTTGACAAGATTTTCAAGTAGTTCAAAATGGAATAGTCAAAGAAGGAGTTCTTGTGTGTGTTGCAAGGTGTGAAGTTGAGTAAAGACTCAAAACCCGACCACAACAGAAAATAGAAAGAGAATGAAAAGTTATTCCCTATGCCTCAGTCATAGGTTCTATAAACTATGCTATGCTGTTTACCAGTCCTATTGTATACCTTAGCATCTTTCTAGCAAGGGAGTACAATAGTGATCTAGGAGTAGATTGATACGTCTCCAACGTATCTATAATTTTTGATTGCTCCATGCTATATTATCTACTGTTTTGGACAGTATTGGGCTTTATTATCCAATTTTATATTATTTTTGGGACTAACCTATTAACCAGAGGCCCGGCCCAGAATTGCTGTTTTTTGCCTGTTTTAGGGTTTCGAAGAAAAGGAATATCAAACGGAGTCCAAATGGAATGAAACCTTCGGGAACGTGATTTTCTCAAAGAATAAGACCAAATAGACTTGGACCCTACGTCAAGAAAAGAAACAGGAGGCCACGAGGTAGGGGGTGATACGTCTCCAACGTATCTATACTTTTTGATTGCTCCACGCTTTATTATCTACTGTTTTGGACTATATTGGGCTTTATTTTCCACTTTTATATTATTTTTGGGACTAACCTATTAACCGGAGGCCCAGCCCAGAATTGCTGTTTTTTTTACCTATTTCAGTGTTTCAGAGAAACAGAATGTCAAACGGAGTCCAAACGGAATGAAACCTTCGGAAACATGATTTTCTCATGAGATAAGATCCAGGAGACTTGGACCCTCCATCAAGAAAGCCACGAGGAGGTCACGAGGGTGGAGGGCGCGCCCCCTGCCTCGTGGGTCCCTCGAAGCTCCACCGACGTACTTCTTCCTCCTATATATACCCCCAAACGATCGGGGACGGAGCCAAAAACCTAATTCCACCGCCGCAACTTTCTGTATCTACGAGATCCCATCTTGGGGCTTGTTCCGGAGCTCCGTCGGAGGGGGCATCGATCACGGAGGGCTTCTACATCATCATCCAAGCCCCTCCGATGAAGTGTGAGTAGTTTACTTCAAACCTACGGGTCCATAGTTAGCAGCTAGATGGATTCTTCTCTTTTTTTGGATCTCAATACAATGTTCTCCCTCTCTCTCGTGGAGATCTATTCGATGTAATCTTCTTTTTGCGGTGTGTTTGTTGAGACCGATGAATTGTGGGTTTATGATCAAGTCTATCTATGAATAATATTTGAATCTTCTCTGAATTCTTTTATGTATGATTGGTTATCTTTGCAAGTCTCTTCGAATTATCAGTTTGGTTTGGCCTACTAGATTGGTTGTTCTTGCCATGGGAGAAGTGCTTAGCTTTGGGTTCGATCTTGCGGTGTCCTTTCCCAGTGATAGAAGGGGCAGCAAGGCACGTATTGTATTGTTGCCATCAAGGATAACAAGATGGGGTTTTTACCATATTGCATGAAACTATCCCTCTACATCATGTCATCTTGCTTAAGGCGTTACTCTGTTTTTAACTTAATACTCTAGATGCATGCTGGATAGCGGTCGATGAGTGGAGTAATAGTAGTAGATGCAAGCAGGAGTCGGTCTACTTGTCTCGGACGTGATGCCTATATACATGATCATACCTAGATATTCTCATAACTATGCTCAATTCTGTCAATTGCTCAACAGTAATTTGTTCACCCACCGTAGAATACTTATACTCTTGAGAGAAGCCACTAGTGAAACCTATGGCCCCCAGGTCTCTTTCTCATCATATCAATCTCCATCACTTTATTATTGCGTTGCTTTTACTTTTTACTTTGCATCTCTATACCAAAAATACCAAAAATATTATTTATCATCTCTATCAGATCTCACTTTCGTAAGTGACCGTGAAGGATTGACAACCCCTAAGCGCGCTGGTTGCGTTGAGTTATTGTTTTTGTGTAGGTACGAGGGACTCGCGCGTAGCCTCCTACTGGATTGATACCTTTCTTCTCAAAAACTGAGGGAAATACTTACGCTACTTTGCTGCATCATCCTCTCCTCTTCGGGGAAATCCAACGCAGTGCTCAAGAGGTAGCAAGAAGAATTTCTGGCGCTGTTGCCGGGGAGTCTACGCAAAAGTTAACATACCAAGTACCCATCACAATCCCTATCTCCCACATTACATTATTTGCCATTTGCCTCTCGTTTTCCTCTCCCCCACTTCACCCTTGCCGTTTTATTCGCCCTCTCTCTCTCTATCCTGCCTCTCTATTTGCCTCTTTTGCTTGTTTGCTTTTTGTTTGCTCGTGTGCTAGTTTGTTTGCTTGTCGTCATGGCTAGTCTCATATCTTCTCCGTTGTCTCCCGAGAATGAAGTTCTGAATTTTAAACAAAGGGAGGGAGAAAATCTAAAAGATGCTTGGTATAGAATTTGCAATGCTCAAAATAGATCTACCAGGAAGCAATCTACTTCAGTTCTTCTCCGCAATTTTTATGTAGGTGCTAGTCCTTGGTATAGATATATCCTTGATACCATTACCGGAGGGAATTTCTTTTGTAGCCATACTTTTGATTCTTATAATGCTATGCTATATTTATTTGGCTCACCACCTCTTTTGGTTAATGGAACTATGTTAACTTTGGAGCATGTTATGCAAAGACTTGAAATTATTGAAAATAAAGTTGCTACCATTGAATTAATTGAAAATCTAGATAAAAAGATCCACAACCAAATTACCCAATATGGATCTAGGGTAGGAATGACTTTGAAAAATATTAAGGAAAAGGAACCCATAGTTAATGAGAAAATAAATCTAGATTCCACTAGAATCGATAAACTTGAGGGTATCATTACAAACTTGGGAACCGCCTTTTCTTCCATAAAGAATACTCCAAGTCCTCCTACTAAAATTGCCAAGCTTATGTATGTTCCTAAAAATAAGGGTGAATCATCTAGTAAGGAAACTGCGGATCTTAAATCTATAAGTATTCATCCCAATCTTTTTGCTATTATTAAGGAACCAATTGCTACAAATGAATTTTTCGATCTTGTGCCTAAGAGTTTGATAATCACTAGAAAGAAAGAAATTCCTAAGGGAGATAGATGCCTCATTTAAGAGTTGCCTACCAAAGATGGCAATACCTAGATCTATCCTTGCTTGTTATGCGTAGCTAGGGGCGTTAAACGATAGCGCTTGTTGGGAGGCAACCCAATTTTATTTTTATTCCTTGCTTTTTGCTCCTGTTTAGTAATAAATAATTTATCTAGCCTCTGATTTGGTTGTGTTTTTTGTGTTTAATTAGTGTTTGTGCCAAGTAGAACCGCTGGGAAGACTTGGGGAAAGTCTTGTTGAACTTGCTGTAAAAAACAGAAACTTTAGCGCTCACGAGAACTGTTGTAACTTTTATTTGGAAAGTGATATTTATTTAATTCTTTTTAAATATGATTAATAGATAAATTCCTCACGTCCAGAAATTTATTATATAATTTTTGGGGTTCCAGATCTTGCGCCAGCTACAGATTACTACAGACTGTTCTGTTTTGACAGATTCTGTTTTTCCTGTGTTGTTTGCTTATTTTGATGAATCTATGGCTAGTAAAATAGTTTATAATCCATGGAGAAGTTGGAATATAGTAGGTTTAACACCAATATAAATAAATTATTAGTTCATTACAGTACCTTGAAGTGGTCTTTTGTTTTCTTTCGCTAACAGAGCTCACGAGATTTTCTACTTTAAGTTTTGTGTTGTGAAGTTTTCGAGTTTTGGGTAAAGATTTGATGGATTATGGAACAAGGAGTGGCAAGAGCCTAAGCTTGGGGATTCCCATGGCACCCCCAAGATAATCTAAGGACACCTAAAAGCCAAAGCTTGGGGATTCCCCGGAAGGCATCCCCTCTTTCGTCTACTTCTATCGGTAACTTTACTTGGAGCTATATTTTTATTCACCACATGATATGTGTTTTGCTTGGAGCGTATTTTATGATTCGAGTCTTTGCTTGTTAGTCTACCACAATCATCCTTGCTATACACACCTTTTGAGAGAGCCATACATGATTTGGAATTTGATAGAATACTCTATGTGCTTCACTTATATCTTTTTAGTTTTACTCTATGTGCTTCACTTATATGTTTTGAGCTTTATAGTTTTGCTCTAGTGCTTCACTTATATCTTTTAGAGCACGGTGGTGGATTTGTTTTATAGAAACTATTGATCTCTCATGCTTCACTTAGATTATTTTGAGAGTCTTAATAGCATGGTAATTTGCTTAAAATCCTAATATGCTTGGTATGCAAGATTAATAATAAAACTTTCTTATGAGTGTGTTGAATACTAAGAGAAGTTTGATGCTTGATGATTGTTTTGAGATATGGAGGTAATAATATCAAAGTCATGCTAGTTGAGTATTTGTGAAATTGAGAAATACTTGTGTTGAAGTTTGCAAGTCCCGTAGCATGCACGCATGGTAAACGTTATGCAACAAATTTGAAACATGAGGTGTTATTTGATTGTCTTCCTTATGAGTGGCAGTCAGGGACAAGCGATGGTCTTTTCCTACCAATCTATCCCCCTAGGAGCATGCGCGTAGTACCGAGGTTTTTGATGACTTGTAGATTTTTGCAATAAGTATGTGAGTTCTTTATGACTAATGTTGAGTCCATGGATTATACGCACTCTCACCTTCCATCCTTGATACCCTCTTCGGTACCGTGCATTGCCCTTCCTCACATTGAGAGTTGGCGCAAACTTCGCCGGTGCATCCAAACCCCATGATATGATACGCTCTTTCACACATAAGCCTCCTTATATCTTCCTCAAAACAGCCACCATACCTACCTATTATGGCATTTCCATAGCCATTCCGAGATATATTGCCATGCAACTTTCCATCATTCCGTTCATCATGACACATTCATCATTGTCATATTGCTTAGCATGATCATGTAGTTGACATAGTATTTGTGGCAAAGCCACCATTCATAATTCTTTCATACATGTCACTCTTGGTTCATTGCATATCCCGGTACACTGCCGGAGGCATTCATATAGAGTCATCTTTGTTCTAGTATCGAGTTGTAATCATTGAGTTGTAAATAAATAGAAGTGTGATGATCATCATTATTAGAGCATTGTCCCAAGTGAGGAATTAAAAAAAGTCCATAAAAAAGAGAAGGCCCAAAAAAGAGAAAGGCCATAAAAAAGGCCCAAAAAAATGAGAGAAAAAGAGAGAAGGGACAATATTAATATCCTTTTACCACACTTGTGCTTCAAAGTAGCACCATGATCTTCATAGTAGAGAGTCTCTCATGTTATCACTTTCATATACTAGTGGGAATTTTTCATTATAGAACTTGGCTTGTATATTCCAACAATGGGCCTCCTCAAGTGCCCTAGGTCTTCGTGAGCAAGCAAGTTGGATGCACACCCACTAGTTTCTTTTGTTGAGCTTTCATACATTTATAGCTCTAGTGCATCTGTTGCATGGCAATCCCTACTCCTTGCATTAACATCAATCGGTAGGCATCTCCATAGCCCATCGATTAGCCTCGTTGATGTGAGACTTTCTCCTTTTTTTGTCTTCTCCACATAACCCCCTCATTATATTCTATTCCACCCATAGTGCTATGTCCATGGCTCGCGCTCATATATTGCATGAAAATTTACAGGTTTGAGATTACTAAAGTATGAAACAATTGCTTGGCTTGTCATCGGGGTTGTGCATGATGAGAGCATTCTTTTGTGACGAAAATGAAACATGACTAAACTATATGATTTTGTAGGGATGAACTTTCTTTGGCCATGTTATTTTGAGAAGACATAATTGCTTAGTTAGTATGCTTGAAGTATTATCATTTTTATGTCAATATGAACTTTTGCCTTGAATCTTTCAGATCTGAATATTCATACCACAATTAAGAAGAATTACATTAAAATTATGCCAAGTAGCACTCTGCATCAAAAATTATCTTTTTATCATTTACTTACTCGAGGATGAGCAGGAATTAAGCTTGGGGATGCTTGATACATCTCCAACGTATCTATAATTTTTGATTGCTCCATGCTATATTATCTACTGTTTTGGACTATATTGGGCTTTATTTTCCACTTTTATATTATTTTTGGGACTAACCTATTAACCGGAGGCCCAGCCCAGAATTGCTGTTTTTTTGCCTATTTCAGTGTTTCGGAGAAACATAATATCAAACGGAGTCCAAATGGAATGAAACCTTCGGAAACGTGATTTTCTCATCAGATAAGATCCAGGACACTTGGACCCTCCATCAAGAAAGCCACGAGGCGACCACGAGGGTGGAGGGCGCCCCCCCTAGGGCGCGCCCCCTGCCTCGTGGGCCCCTCGAAGCTCCACCGACGTACTTCTTCCTCCTATATATACCTACGTACCCCCAAACGATCGGGGACGGAGCCAAAAACCTAATTCCACCGCCGCAACTTTCTGTATCCACGAGATCCCATCTTGGGGCCTATTCCGGAGCTCCGCCGGAGGGGGAATCGATCACGGAGGGCTTCTACATCATCATCCAAGCCCCTCCGATGAAGTGTGAGTAGTTTACTTCAGACCTACGGGTCCATAGTTAGTAGCTAGATGGCTTCTTCTCTCTTTTTGGATCTCAATACTATGTTCTTCCCCTCTCTCGTGGAGATCTATTCGATGTAATCTTCTTTTTGCGGTGTGTTTGTTGAGACCGATGAATTGTGGGTTTATGATCAAGTCTATCTATGAATAATATTTGAATCTTCTCTGAATTCTTTTATGTATGATTGGTTATCTTTGTAAGTCTCTTCGAATTATCAGTTTGGTTTGGCCTACTAGATTGGTTGTTCTTGCCATGGGAGAAGTGCTTAGCTTTGGGTTCGATCTTGCGGTGTCCTTTCCTAGTGACAGAAGGGGCAGCAAGGCACGTATTGTATTGTTTCCATCGAGGATAACAAGATGGGGTTTTATCATATTGCATGAAACTATCCCTCTACATCATGTCATCTTGCTTAAGGCGTTACTCTATTTTTAACTTAATACTCTAGATGCATGCTGGATAGAGGTCGAAGAGTGGAGTAATAGTAGTAGATACAGGCAGGAGTCGGTCTACTTGTCTCGGACATGATGCCTATATACATGATCATACCTAGATATTCTCATAACTATGCTCAGTTCTGTTAATTGCTCAACAGTAATTTGTTCACCCACCGTAGAATACTTATGCTCTTGAGAGAAGCCACTAGTGAAACCTATGGCCCCCGGATCTCTTTCTCATCATATCAATCTCCATCACTTTATTATTGCTTTGCTTTTACTTTTTACTTTGCATCTCTATACCAAAAATACAAAAAATATTATTTATCATCTCTATCAGATCTCACTTTTCTATGTGACCATGAAGGGATTGACAACCCCTAAGCGCGTTGGTTGCGTTGAGCTATTGTTTTTGTGTAGGTACGAGGGACTCGCGCGTAGCCTCCTACTGGATTGATACCTTGGTTCTCAAAAACTAAGGGAAATACTTACGCTACTTTGCTTCATCGTCCTCTCCTCTTCGGGGAAATCCAACGCAGTGCTCAAGAGGTAGCAGGGGGGCGTGCCCACCCCCACCAAGCGCCCTCCACCCTAGTGGGCCCCCTGTTGCTCCACCGATGTACTCCTTCCTCCTATATATATCCACGTACCCCCAAACGATCAGATACAGAGCCAAAACCCTAACACTGGTAGAAAAAGGACCTGTTGTCCCGGTTCGTAAGGGCCTTTTGTCCCGGTTCCTGAACCGGGACTAAAGGGTCGGTACTAATGCCCTGTCCCTTTAGTCCCGGTTCAATCTAGAACCGGGACAGATGGGCCTCCACGTGGCCTGTGCGCGGAGCCCAGGCAGGAGACCCTTTGGTCCCGGTTGGTGGCACCATCCGGGACCAATAGGCATCCACGCGTCAGCATTTCTGTGGCTGGGGTTTTTGTTTTTTTGAAGGGGGGGGGGTTGGGGGTTTTGGGGGGTTTATTTAGGTGTTTCATATATTGTGTTAGCTAGCTATAATTAATAGAGAGAAGTGTCCTCTCTTATGTCCGTGCTTGGTCGACGCTACGTACTATACATAGTATAGAGAGGACTATACACGCTAGCTAGCTTGTAAGCAAACGAAGGAAACAGAAGATCATCATGAACATATATGCATACAGAGAAAAGTGATACCGACCACCTCTCCTTGTCCGAGAGATTGGTCGAACAACAAGTTCTCGTATATCTATCCGACACTACTGGCTACATATATACAATAATTATCTCTTATAAATATAATCATACGGACTCATGGTCCACATAGTATTTTCCGTCTTCAGCGATCACGTGGTCAAGAAAGAATGCCGCCAATTCCTCTTGAATTGCTCGCATGCGAGCTAGTGCTAGGAGTTCATCCCGCTTCTGAAACATCTAATTTGAAGAAGGGGGTCAATACATATATATATATATATATATATATATGAATGAATGAAACTCAACACAAATGATGGTAATAAAATAAAATTGTGAATGTTGTTATTTACGTACTTCATATTGTTCGTCAATGAAGCCCCGCTCACAGGTCGTGTGGCGGATGGACTCACAAACGTAGTATCCACAGAAATCATTCCCTTGTTCCTGCCACAACCACTTTACAAGAAATAGAGGTCAATCAAACTGATAAGCAAGAATGCCAAATGGTATTTATGAAACTAGCGCTTGAATCAATATGCTGATATGGTGGATAATGATCGATTCAACTTACTTCTCGAGCATTTGAGTCATGTCCGCATAGTCCTGGGGATCTTTTCGTCTTGAGTCTAAGACGGTTACTAGTCCCTTGTCAAGCTTAATCTCTAGGAGAATATAGTGGTAACTGCACACGCATGCATAACTCATCAATTACATTACTATAACCTTGACTAATATATAAGGGAAACCGAATACGCACAAGACAGTAACACTCACCTGAAGTTGTAAGGAAAGAGTATTATATCTTTGTTTTCATTTATTACCAACGATTGTAGCAAGTTGGCCTCGGTATCTATGGCATGAAATTTAACCTGAGTTGCATCTATGAGATATGTGTTAATGAACCCAATATCACTGACTTGTCTTTTCTTCAATTCGGCGATCTTCAATCTGCATAATATAGTGAGGATGCTTATAAATACATGCAATGAAAGAGCTGAGCTATATAGAGAGACTTAATGACAGAAGTAGTACTACTTACAGACAGTAGCAGGTGACCGTTGTTTTATCGAGGGCCAATTGATTGAAAAACTGAAAGAACTCCTCAAATGGAACAGGCAACAGTTCAATTCCAACGAGGTCATGCTCCTTTTTAACTTTCACATACGAAGTACTCCTCCCCCCCAGAGTCTCTGCAGATTTTCAAGTACCAATCATGCAATCTTCGCATCATCGTTGATAGAGATCTTTCATCTTTGACGAGAGGCTTCCCGTACTCGTATCTTTGTATCTGCACCTCCATGAAATCATAATGTACATCGTCGGGCAGGTAATCACCAAGATTGCTATAACCGGGCACCATCCTCGGATCATTAGCGACGTTGTCGCTAGGCACCTTGAGCGGGGGGCACGATTGCTTCGCTTGTTCGCCGAGCTGGGCAATTTGTTTCCCAGCTCGTCGTTCTTTTAGCCTTTGATCACTGACAGTACTTCCCGACCGCTCCGCTTCGGCAAATTCCTTTCCAATAATGCGCTCATAGTTTCCTTTCGGCGGAGACTTGGGTGGTTTTGTCAAGGCAGCCAGAGTGCGCTTTGCTTTCACCGGATCTACCTTCTCCTCCGGAGGTGGATGTTTCTTTGCTTTCACCCCTTCAAAGTAGTTCCTCACTTCTTCTCGTGCGATCTCGGCGTTCTCCTCCGGGGTCCTCTCGTATGGTAACTTCTCTGGAGTCTTCAGAGAAGGACCGAATATGTATTTCCTCCCGCCTCTCGCTGTACTGCTAGACGCCGGCAGAGCAGACAGAGCGGTTGTCTTCTTTACTCGCTTACGAGGCGGAGGAGAAGGACTACGACACGCCGGAGCAGCCAGAGCGGCGGCAGGTCTCTTCCGCCCTTGCTGACGAGGCGTAGAAGGAGGAGGCTGGCTGCTTGGGCGCGTCGGCACAGGAGGAGAAGGAGGCGGAGTGCCGCCACACGCCGGAGAAGGAGCCGGTCGAGTGCCCTGATCGTCACTCGCCGGAGGAGGAGGCGGTGGAGGAGGCGGAGTGCCCTGACTCGCCGGAGGAGGAGGCGGTGGAGGAGGCGGAGTGCCCTGACTTGCCGGAGGAGGAGGAGGAGGCGGAGGCGTCCAGTTCGGAAGGTTGATGAGCTCCTTCCGCCATAGGCATGGAGTCTTCAGAGCAGACCCCAGCCTAGTCTCCCCTTCACCGGTAGGGTGGTCAAGCTAGAGGTCCTCAAATTCCTCCGTTATTTCATCCACCATCACCCTAGCATATCCTTCTGGAATCGGCCGGCAGTGAAAAGTTGCGCCGGGTTCAGTAGGATAAACAGAGCCAACAACCGCCTTGACCTTCAAATTCATCCATTGCATCATAAGGTGGCAATTTTGAGACTCCGTGATAGCATCCACGGGATAGCTGGCAGGAGCCATCAAGGCATGCTCCGGCTGAAGCAACTCGGTGGAAGCCACGCTGCTTCTCCGCTGGAAATATGCCCTAGAGGCAATAATAACGTTATTATTTATTTCCTTATATCATGATAAATGTTTATTATTCATGCTAGAATTGTATTAACCGGAAACATAATACATGTGTGAATAGATAGACAAATAGAGTGTCACTAGTATGCCTCTACTAGACTAGCTCGTTAATCAAAGATGGTTATGTTTCCTAACCATGGACAAAGAGTTGTTATTTGATTAACGAGATCACATCATTAGGTGAATGATCTGATTGACATGACCCATTCCATTAGCTTAGCACCCGATCGTTTAGTATGTTGCTATTGCTTTCTTCATGACTTATACATGTTCCTATGACTATGAGATTATGCAACTCCCGTTTGCCGGAGGAACACTTTGTGTGCTACCAAACATCACAACGTAACTGGGTGATTATAAAGGTGCTCTACATGTGTCTCCAAAGGTACATGTTGGGTTGGCGTATTTTGAGATTAGGATTTGTCACTCCGATTGTCGGAGAGGTATCTCTGGGCCCTCTCGGTAATGCACATCACATAAGCCTTGCAAGCATTGCAACTAATGAGTTAGTTGTGAGATGATGTATTACGAAACGAGTAAAGAGACTTGCCGGTAACGAGATTGAACTAGGTATTGAGATACCGACGATCGAATCTCGGGCAAGTAACATACCGATGACAAAGGGAACAACGTATGTTGTTATGCAGTCTGACCGATAAAAGATCTTCGTAGAATATGTAGGAGCCAATATGAGCATCCAGGTTCCGCTATTGGTTATTGACCGGAGACGTGTCTCGGTCATGTCTACATTGTTCTCGAACCCGTAGGGTCCGCACGCTTAAGGTTTTGATGACAGTTATATTATGAGTTTATGCATTTTGATGTACCGAAGTTTGTTCGGAGTCCCGGATGTGATCACGGACATCACGAGGAGTCTCGAAATGGTCGAGACATAAAGATTGATATATTGGAAGCCTATATTTGGATATCGGAAGTGTTCCGGGTGAAATCGGGATTTTACCGGAGTACCGGGAGGTTACTGGAACCCCTCGGGAGGTATATGGGCCTTAGTGGGCTTTAGTGGAAGAGAGGAGAGGTGGCGAGGCCTGGGCCGCGTGCCCCTCCCCCTAGTCCAAATAGGACAAGGAGAGGGGGCCGGTGCCCCCCTTCCTTCTTTCTCTCCTC
Organism: Triticum dicoccoides; assembly: GCF_002162155.2. Lineage (NCBI taxonomy): Eukaryota > Viridiplantae > Streptophyta > Magnoliopsida > Poales > Poaceae > Triticum > Triticum dicoccoides. The sequence goes on from NC_041382.1 coordinate 752,455,219, forward strand.
TTTCCCCCCTCCCGAATCCTATTCCAACTAGGAAAGGGGGGGGGGGAATCCTACTCCCGGAGGGAGTAGGACTCCTCCTGGCGCGCCCTCTCCAGGCCGGCCGCACCCCCCCTTTGATCCTTTATGTACGGAGGCAGAGGGCACCCCTAGACACACAAGTTGATCCACGTGGTCATATTCTTAGCCATGTGCGGTGCCCCCTTCCACCATAGTCCTCGATAATATTATAGCGGTGCTTAGGCGAAGCCCTGCGACGGTAGTACATCAAGATCGTCACCACGCCGTCGTGCTGACGGAACTCTTCCCCGACACTTTGCTGGATCGGAGTCCGGGGATCGTCATCGAGCTGAACGTGTGCTAGAACTCGGAGGTGCCGTAGTTTCGGTGCTTGATCGGTCGGGCCGTGAAGACGTACGACTACATCAACCACGTTGTGCTAACGCTTCCGTTGTCGATATACAAGGGTACGTAAATCACACTCTCCCCTCTCGTTGCTATGCATCACCATGATCTTGCGTGTGCGTAGGAAATTTTGAAATTACTACGTAACCCAACAATGGCATCCGAGCCTAGGTTTTATATGTTGATGTTATTTGCACGAGTAGAACACAAGTGAGTTGTGGGCGATATAAGTCATACTGCTTACCAGCATGTCATACTTTGGTTCGGCGGTATTGTTGGACGAAGCGGCCCGGACCGACATTACGCGTACGCTTACGCGAGACCGGTTCTCCCAACGTGCTTTGCACAAAGGTGGCTAGCGGGTGACAGTTTCTCCAACTTTAGTTGAACCGAGTGTGGCTACGCCCGGTCCTTGCGAAGGTTAAAACAACACCAACTTGACAAACTATCGTTGTGGTTTTGATGCGTAGGTAAGATTGGTTCTTGCTTAAGCCCGTAGCAGCCACGTAAAACTTGCAACAACAAAGTAGAGGACGTCTAACTTATTTTTGCAGGGCATGTTGTGATGTGATATGGTCAAGACATGATGCTAAATTTTATTGTATGAGATGATCATGTTTTGTAACTGAGTTATCGGCAACTGGCAAGAGCCATATGGTTGTCGCTTTATTGTATGCAATGCAATCGCGCTGTAATGCTTTACTTTATCACTAAGCGGTAGCGATAGTCGTGGAAGCATAAGATTGGCGAGAGGAAAATGATGCTACGATGGAGATCAAGGTGTCGCGCCGGTGACGATGGTGGTCATGATGGTGCTTCAAAGATGGAGATCACAAGCACAAGATGATGATGGCCATATCATATCACTTATATTGATTGCATGTGATGTTTATCTTTTATGCATCTTATCTTGCTTTGATTGACGGTAGCATTATAAGATGATCTCTCACTAATTATCAAGAAGTGTTCTCCCTGAGTATGCACCGTTGCGAAAGTTCTTCGTGCTGAGACACCACGTGATGATCGGGTGTGATAGGCTCTACGTTCAAATACAACGGGTGCAAAACAGTTGCACACACGGAATACTCAGGTTATACTTGACGAGCCAAGCATATACAGATATGGCCTCGGAACACGGAGACCTAAAGGTCGAGCGTGAATCATATAGTAGATATGATCAACATAGTGATGTTCACCGATGAAGCTACTCCATCTCACGTGATGATCGGACATGGTTTAGTTGATTTGGATCACGTAATCACTTAGAGGATTAGAGGGATGTCTAATTAAGTGGGAGTTCTTTAAGTAATATGATTAATTGAACCTAAATTTATCATGAACTTAGTACCTGATAGTATCTTGCTTATTCATGTTTGATTGTAGATAGATGGCCCGTGCTGTTGTTCCATTGAATTTTAATGCGTTCCTTGAGAAAGCAAAGTTGAAAGATGATGGTAGCAATTACACGGACTAGGTCCGTAACTTGAGGATTATCCTCATTGCTGCACAGAAGAATTACGTCCTGGAAGCACCGCTGGGTACCAGGCCTGCTGCTGGAGCAACACCAGATGTTATGAACATCTGGCAGAGCAAACTTGATGACTACTCGATAGTTCAGTGTGCCATGCTTTACGGCTTAGAATCGGGACTTCAACGACGTTTTGAACATCATGGAGCATATGAGATGTTCCAGGAGTTGAAGTTAATATTTCAAGCAAATGCCCGGATTGAGAGATATGAAGTCTCCAATAAGTTCTATAGCTGCAAGATGGAGGAGAACAGTTCTGTCAGTGAGCATATACACAAAATGTCTGGGTATAATAATCACTTTATTCAATTGGGAGTTAATCTTCCAGATGATTGCATCATTGACAGAATTCTCCAATCACTGCCACCAAGCTACAAGAGCTTCGTGATGAACTATAATATGCAAGGGATGAATAAGACTATTCCCGAGCTCTTCGCAATGCTAAAAGCTGCGGAGGTAGAAATCAAGAAGGAGCATCAAGTGTTGATGGTCAACAAGACCACTAGTTTCAAGAAAAAGGGCAAAGGGAAGAAGAAGGGGAACTTCAAAAAGAACAACAAGCAAGTTGCTGCTCAAGAGAAGAAACCCAAATCTGGACCTAAGCCTGAAACTGAGTGCTTCTACTGCAAGCAGACTGGTCACTGGAAGCGGAACTGCCTCAAGTATTTGGCGGATAAGAAGGATGGCAAGGTGAACAAAGGTATATGTGATATACATGTTATTGATGTGTACCTTACTAATGCTTGCAGTAGCACCTGGGTATTTGATACTGGTTCTGTTGCTAATATTTGCAACTCGAAACAGGGACTACGGATTAAGCGAAGATTGGCTAAGGACGAGGTGACGATGCGCGTAGGAAATGGTTCCAAAGTCGATGTGATCGCAGTCGGCACGCTACCTCTACATCTACCTTCGGAATTAATATTAGACCTAAATAATTGTTATTTGGTGCCAGCGTTTAGCATGAACATTATATCTGGATCTTGTTTGATGCGAGACGGTTATTCATTTAAATCAGAGAATAATGGTTGTTCTATTTACATGAGTAATATCTTTTATGGTCATGCACCCTTAAAGAGTGGTCTATTCTTATTAAATCTCGACACTAGTGACACACATATTCATAGTGTTGAAACCAAAAGATGCAGAGTTGATAATGATAGTGCAACTTATTTGTGGCACTGCCATTTAGGTCATATCCGTATAAAGCGCATGAAGAAACTTCATACTGATGGGCTTTTGGAACCACTTGATTATGAATCACTTGGTACTTGCGAACCGTGCCTTATGGGTAAGATGACAAAAACACCGTTCTCCGGTACTATGGAGAGAGCAACAGATTTGTTAGAAATCATACATACTGATGTATGTGGTCCGATGAATGTTGAGGCTCGTGGCGGATGTCGTTATTTTATCACCTTCACAGATGACTTAAGCAAATATGGGTATATCTACTTAATAAAACACAAGTCTGAAACGTTTGAAAAGTTCAAAGAATTTCAGAGTGAAGTTGAAAATCATCGTAACAAGAAAATAAAATTCCTACGATCTGATCGTGGAGGAGAATATTTGAGTTACGAGTTTGGTGTACATTTGAAACAATGTGGAATAGTTTCGCAACTCACGCCACCCGGAACACCACAGCGTAATGGTGTGTCCGAACATCGTAATCGTACTTTTCTAGATATGGTACGATCTATGATGTCTCTTACTGATTTACCGCTATTGTTTTGGGGATATGCTCTAGAGACGGCCGCATTCACGTTAAATAGGGCACCATCAAAATGCGTTGAGACGACGCCTTATGAACTGTGGTTTGGCAAGAAACCAAAGTTGTCGTTTCTGAAAGTTTGGGGCTGCGATGCTTATGTGAAAAAGCTTCAACCTGGTAAGCTCGAACCCAAATCGGAGAAATGTGTCTTCATAGGATAAACAAAGGAAACTATTGGATACACCTTCTATCACAGATCCGAAGGCAAGACTTTTGTTGCTAAATTCGGAAACTTTCTGGAGAAGGAGTTTCTCTCGAAAGAAGTGAGTGGGAGGAAAGTAGAACTTGACGAGGTAACTGTACCTACTCCCTTGTTGGAACGTAGTACATCACAGAAACCTATTTCTGTGACACCTACACCAATTAGTGAGGAAGCTAATGATAATGATCAGGAAACTTCAGAACAAGATACTACTGAACCTCGTAGATCAACCAGAGTAAGATCCGCACCAGAGTGGTACGGTAACCCTATTCTAGAAGTCATGCTACTAGATCATGATGAACCTACGAACTATGAAGAAGAGATGGTGAGCCCAGATTCCGCAAAATGGCTTGAAGCCATGAAATCTGAGATGGGATCCATGTATGAGAACAAAGTATGGACTTTGGTTGACTTGCCCAATGATCGGCAAGCAATTGAGAATAAATGGATCTTCAAGAAGAAGACTGACGCTGACGGTAATATTACTGTCTACAAAGCTCGACTTGTCACAAAAGGTTTTCGGCAAGTTCAAGGGATTGACTACGATGAGACCTTCTCACCCGTAGCGATGCTTAAGTCTGTCCGAATCATGTTAGCAATTGCCGCATTTTATGATTATGAAATTTGGCAGATGGATGTCAAAACTGCATTCCTGAATGGATTTCTGGAAGAAGAGTTGTATATGATGCAACCAGAAGGTTTTGTCGATCAAAGGGAGCTAACAAAGTATGCAAGCTCCAGCGATCCATTTATGGACTGGTGCAAGCCTCTTGGAGTTGGAATAAACGTTTTGATAGTGTGATCAAAGCATTTGGTTTTATACAGACTTTTGGAGAAGCCTGTATTTACAAGAAAGTGAGTGGGAGCTCTATAGCATTTCTGATATTATATGTGGATGACATATTACTAATTGGAAATGATATAGAATTTCTGGATAGCATAAAGGGATACTTGAATAAGAGTTTTTCAATGAAAGACCTCGGTGAAGCTGCTTACATATTAGGCATTAAGATCTATAGAGATAGATCAAGACGCTTAATTTGACTTTCACAAAGCACATACCTTGACAAAGTTTTGAAGAAGTTCAAAATGGATCAAGCAAAGAAAGGGTTCTTGCCTGTGTTACAAGGTGTGAAGTTGAGTCAGACTCAATGCCCGACCACTGCAGAAGATAGAGAGAAAATGAAAGATGTTCCCTATGCTTCAGCCATAGGCTCTATCATGTATGCAATGCTGTGTACCAGACCTGATGTGTGCCTTGCTATAAGTCTAGCAGGGAGGTACCAAAGTAATCCAGGAGTGGATCACTGGACAGTGGTCAAGAACATCCTGAAATACCTGAAAAGGACTAAGGATATGTTTCTCATTTATGGAGGTGACAAAGAGCTAATCGTAAGTGGTTACGTCGATGCGAGCTTTGACACTGATTCGGACGATTCTAAATCGCAAACCGGATACATATTTACATTAAACAGTGGAGCTGTCAGTTGGTGCAGTTCTAAACAAAGCGTCATGGCGGGATCTACATGTGAAGCAGAATACATAGCTGCTTCGGAAGCAGCAAATGAAGGAGTCTGGATGAAGGAGTTCATATCCGACCTAGGTGTCATACCTAGTGCATCGGGTCCAATGAAAAACTTTTGTGACAATACTGGTGCAATTGCCTTGGCAAAGGAATCCAGATTTCACAAGAGAACCAAGCACATCAAGAGACGCTTCAATTCCATCCAGGATCTAGTCCAGGTGGGAGACATAGAGATTTGCAAGATACATACGGATCTGAATGTAGCAGATCCGTTGACTAAGCCTCTTCCACGAGCAAAACATGATCAACACCAAAGCTCCATGGGTGTTAGAATCATTACTGTATAATCTAGATTATTGACTCTAGTGCAAGTGGGAGACTGAAGGAAATATGCCCTAGAGGCAATAATAACGTTATTATTTATTTCCTTATATCATGATAAATGTTTATTATTCATGCTAGAATTGTATTAACCGGAAACATAATACATGTGTGAATACATAGACAAATAGAGTGTCACTAGTATGCCTCTACTAGACTAGCTCGTTAATCAAAGATGGTTATGTTTCCTAACCATGGACAAAGAGTTGTTATTTGATTAACGGGATCACATCATTAGGTGAATGATCTGATTGACATGACCCATTCCATTAGCTTAGCACCCGATCGTTTAGTATGTTGCTATTGCTTTCTTCATGACTTATACATGTTCCTATGACTATGAGATTATGCAACTCCCGTTTGCCGGAGGAACACTTTGTGTGCTACCAAACGTCACAACGTAACTGGGTGATTATAAAGGTGCTCTACATGTGTCTCCAAAGGTACATGTTGGGTTGGCGTATTTCGAGATTAGGATTTGTCACTCCGATTGTCGGAGAGGTATCTCTGGGCCCTCTCGGTAATGCACATCACATAAGCCTTGCAAGCATTGCAACTAATGAGTTAGTTGTGAGATGATGTATTACGAAACGAGTAAAGAGACTTGCCGGTAACGAGATTGAACTAGGTATTGAGATACCGATGATCGAATCTCGGGCATGTAACATACTAATGACAAAGGGAACAACGTATGTTGTTATGTGGTCTGACCGATAAAAGATCTTCGTAGAATATGTAGGAGCCAATATGAGCATCCAGGTTACGCTATTGGTTATTGACCGGAGACGTGTCTCGGTCATGTCTACATTGTTCTCGAACCCGTAGGGTCCGCACGCTTAAGGTTTTGATGACAGTTATATTATGAGTTTATGCATTTTGATGTACCGAAGTTTGTTCGGAGTCCCGGATGTGATCACGGACATGACGAGGAGTCTCGAAATGGCCGAGACATAAAGATTGATATATTGGAAGCCTATATTTGGATATCGGAAGTGTTCCGGGTGAAATCCGGATTTACCGGAGTACCGGGAGGTTACCGGAACCCCCTGGGAGGTATATGGGCCTTAGTGGGCTTTAGTGGAAGAGAGGAGAGGTGGCCAGGGCTGGGCTGCGCACCCCTCCCCCCCTAGTCCGAATAGGACAAGGAGAGGGGGCCGGCGCCCTCCTTCCTTCTCTCTCTCCTCTTTCCCCCCTCCCGAATCCTATTCCAACTAGGAAAGGGGGGAATCCTACTCCCGGAGGGAGTAGGACTCCTCCTGGCGCGCCCTCTCCTTGCCGGCCGCACCCCCCCTTTGATCCTTTATATACGGAGGCAGAGGTCATCCCTAGACACACAAGTTGATCCACGTGATCATATTCTTAGCCGCGTGCGGTGCCCCCTTCCACCATAGTCCTCGATAATATTATAGCGGTGCTTAGGCGAAGCCCTGCGACGGTAGTACATCAAGATCGTCACCACGCCGTCGTGCTGACGGAACTCTTCCCCGACACTTTGCTGGATCAGAGTCCGGGGATCGTCATCGAGCTGAACATGTGCTAGAACTCGGAGGTGCCGTAGTTTCGGTGCTTGATCGGTCGGGCTGTGAAGACGTACGACTACATCAACCACGTTGTGCTAACGCTTCCGTTGTCGATCTACAAGGGTACGTAGATCACACTCTCCCCTCTTGTTGCTATGCATCACCATGATCTTGCGTGTGCGTAGGAAAATTTTGAAATTACTACGTAACCCAACAGCATATCCTTCTGGAATCGGCCGGCAGTTAAAAGTTGCACCGGGTTCAGTAGGATAAACAGAGCCAACAGCCGTCTTGACCTTCAAATTCATCCATTGCGTCATAAGGTGGAAATTTTGAGACTCCGTGATAGCATCCACGGGATAGCTTGCAGGAGCCGTCAAGGCATGCTCCGACTGAAGCAGCTCGGTGGAAGCCACGCTGCTTCTCCGCTGAGATGGCGGGGTAGCTTCGGGGGAAGCTTCGGCAGTACGTTTGCTGCGATTTGCTTCTCGTTCCTCTATCACTTGTACCCTTGCTTGCAGCGCCTGCATTTGGGTCTACTGCAATGTTTTCCTCCTCTCCTAGGATTTGTAACCGCATGCGTCCGGAAACCCAATCTTCCACGGAATGGAGCCTGGCGTGCCTCGTGTCTGTCCAGGGTGCTCAGGATTCCCGAGGGCCATTGTGAGCTCGTCGTTCTCTCTGTCTGGAAAGAACGTCCCTTGCTGCGCTGCTTTGATATACTGCTGAAGCTTCCTGATTGGTATGTCCATTTGATCGTTCGTCCAAATGCACTTCCCTGTTACATGGTCCAAGGTTCCGCCAGCCCCGAAGAACCAAGTCCGGCAACGGTCTGGCCAGTTGATTGTCTCTGGTTCGATCCCTTTTTCAACCAGATCATTCTCAGTCTTGGCCCACTTAGGCCGGGCTACGAGGTAGCCAGCTGACCCCGTGCGATGGTGATGCTTCTTCTTCGCAGCATTTTGCTTGTTTGTCGCCGACATCTTCTTACTCTTTTCCGATGTCTTGTGGGCCACAAATGCGGGCCAGTGATCTATGATCTTCTCATATCTGCCATTGAATTCTGGTGTCTCTTTATTTTCGACAAACTTATTCAGCTCTTTCTTCCACCTCCTGAATAGTTCTGCCATCCTCTTAAGAGCAAAAGACTTGATTAATTGCTCTTTAACTGGCTTCTCTGGATCATCCACTGGCGGTAGGGTGAAATTTGACTTCAGCTCAGTCCAAAGATCATTTTTCTGCATATCATTGACATAAGACACCTCAGGGTCTTCTGTAGCCGGCTTTAACCATTGCTGGATGCTGATCGGGATCTTGTCCCTAACCAAAACCCCGCACTGAGCAACAAATGCGCCCTTTGTCCGGAGGGGTTCAATCGGTTGGCCGTCGGGTGATACGTCTCCAGCGTATCTATAATTTTTGATTGCTCCATGCTACTTTATCTACTGTTTTGGACTATATTGGGATTTATTTTCCACTTTTATATTATTTTTGGGACTAACCTATTAACCGGAGGCCCAGCCCAGGATTGCTGTTTTTTGCCTATTTCAGCATTTCGAGGAAACAGAATATCAAACAGAGTCCAAACGGAATGAAACCTTCGGGAACGTGATCTTCTCACCGAACGTGATCTAGGAGACTTGGACCCTACTCCAAGAAGTTTCCGGGGAGGTCACGAGGGTGGAGGGCGCGCCCCCCTGGGCGCGCCCCCTGCCTCGTGGGCCCCTCGGAGCTCCACCGACGTGGTTCTTCTGCCTATATATCTCCATATACCCTAAAAACACCGAGCACAATAGATCGGGAGTTCCGCCGCCAGAAGCCTCCGTAGCCATCGAAACTCAATCTAGACCCGTTCCGGCACCTTGCCGGAGGGGGCAATCCTTCTCCGGTGGCCATCTTCATCATCCAGGTGCTCTCCATGACGAGGAGGGAGTAGTTCTCCCTCGGGGCTGAGGGTATGTACCAGTAGCTATGTGTTTGATCTCTCTCTCTCTCTCTCTCTCTCTCTCGTGTTCTTGAGTTGATACGATCTTGATGTATCACGAGCTTCGCTATTATAGTTGGATCCTATGATGTCTTCTCCCCCTCTACTCTCTTGTAATGAATCGAGTTTCCCCTTTGAAGTAATCTTATCGGATTGAGTCTTTAAAGATTTGAGAACACTTGATGTATGTCTTGCCATGGATATCTGTGGTGACAATGGGATATCACGTGATTCACTTGATGTATGTTTTGGTGATCAACTTGAGGGTTCCGCCCATGAACCTATGCATAGGGGTTGGCACACGTTCTCGTCGTGATTCTCCGGTAGAACTTTGGGGCACTCTTTGAGGTCCTTTGTGTTGGTTGAATAGATGAATTTGAGATTGTGTGATGCATATCGTATAATCATGCCCACGGATACTTGAGGTGACATTGAAGTATCTAGGTGACATTAGGGTTTTGGTTGATTTGTATCTTAAGGTGTTATTCTAGTACGAACTCTAGGGCTGTTTGTGACACTTATAGGAATAGCCCAACGGATTGATTGGAAAGAATAACTTTGAGGTGGTTTCGTACCCTACCATAATCTCTTCGTTCGTTCTCCGCTATTAGTGACTTTGGAGTGACTTTTTGTTGCATGTTGAGGGATAATTTTATGATCCAATTATGTTAGTATTGTTGAGAGGACTTACACTAGTGAAAGTATGAACCCTAGGCCTTGTTTCCTATCATTGCAATACCGTTTACGCTCACTTTTTCCACTTGTTACCTTGCTGTTTTTATATTTTCAGATTACAAAAACCTATATCTACTATCTATTTTGCACTTGTATCACCTTCTCTTCGCCGAACTAGTGCACCTATACAATTTACCATTGTATTGGGTGTGTTGGGGACACAAGAGACTTTTTGTTATTTGGTTGCAGGGTTGTTTGAGAGAGACCATCTTCCTCCTACGCCTCTCGCGGATTGATAAACCTTAGGTCATCCACTTGAGGGAAATTTGCTACTGTCCTACAAACCTGTGCACTTGCAGGCCCAACAACGTCTACAAGAAGAAGGTTGTGTAGTAGACATCAAGCTCTTTTCTGGCGCCGTTGCCGGGGAGGCTAGGTAAGTGAAGGTATATCTTTAGATCTTGCAATTGAATCTTTTTGTTTCTTGTTTTAGCACTAGTCTAGTTTATAAAACAAAACTACAAAAAAATGGAATTGAATTTGTCTCATACGCTTCACCTTTTTAATATCTTTCGTGAGTATGATGGAAAATAAAATTGTGCCAAAGTGCTAGAAGAAGAATTACATAGAATTCTTGGCATAAAATATGTGAATGATGAGCATGATTGCAATGTTGTTAGTACGAATTCTTTGAATATCCATGATGCTAATGATATGCAAAGCCACAAGCTTGGGGAAGCTATGTTTGATGAAGATGATATTTTTTGTCCCCCAAGCTTTGATGAGCAAATTTACTATGATGAAAGCATGCCTCCTATCTATGATGATTATTGTGATGACACATATGCTTTAAAGAATAATGATAACCATGAAACTTGTCATCTTGATCTTAATTCTCAATCATATGATAGTTATTTTGTTGAGTTTGCTCCCACTACTATTCCGAATGAGAAGAATTTAGCTTATGTGGAGAGTAATAAAATTTCTATGCAAGTAGATCATGAAAAGAATGCTTTAGGTGCTGGTTATATTGATGAATTCATTCATGATGCTACTGAAAATTATTATGAGGGAGGAACATATGCTTGTAGGAATTGCAATAATATCAAGTTTCCTCTCTATGTGCTTAAAGTTTTGAAGTTATGCTTGTTTTACCTTCCTATGCAAGATGATTCTTGTTCCCATAAGTTGTTTGTTCACAAAATCCCTATTCATAGGAAGTGGGTTAGACTTAAATGTGCTAGTCATATTCTTCATGATGCTCTCTTTATGTTTCAATTCTTATCTTTTATGTGAGCATCATTGAAATCATCATGCCTAGCTAGGGGCGTTAAACGACAGCGCTTGTTGGGAGGCAACCAAATTTTATTTTAGTTTCTTACTTTTTGGTTCTGTTTAGTAATAAATAATCCATCTAGCTTCTGTTTAGATGTGGTTTTATCTTTTAATTAGTGTTTGTGCCAAGTTAAACCTATTAGATCTTCTTGGAAGATAGTTATTTGATCTTGCGGTAATTTCCAGAATCTTTGCGCTCAGTGCCCGAATTGTCAAAAATCACCAGAACGTGATAAAATAGTGATTCCAATTTCTTATGATCAATAAACAAATTTCCCAGGTCTTCTAATTTTGGTAGAATTTTTTGGGTTCCAGAAGTTTGCGTTAGTAACAGAGTACTACAGACTGTTCTGTTTTTGACAGATTCTGTTTTGCGTGTGTTGTTTGCTTATTTTGATGAATCTATGGCTAGTAAAATAGTTTATAAACCATAGAGAAGTTGGAATACAGTAGTTTTAACACCAAACAAATAAATAACAAGTTCACTACAGTACCTTAAAGTAGTCTTTTGTTTTCTTTCTCTAACGGAGCTCACGAGATTTCTATTGAGTTTTGTGTTGTGAAGTTTTCAAGTTTTGGGTGAATTCTTTTGATGGATTATGGAACAAGGAGTGGCAAGAGCCTAAGCTTGGGTATGCCCATGGCACCCCCAATATAATCCAAGGACACAAAAAAGTCAAAGCTTGGGGATGCCCCAGAAGGCATCCCCTCTTTCGTCCACTTCCATCGGTAATTTACTTGGAGCTATATTTTTATTCACCACATGATATGTGTTTTGCTTGGAGCGTCTTGTATTATTTGTGTCTTTTCTTGTTAGTCTACCACAATCATCCTTGCTGTACACACCTTTTGAGAGAGCCATGCATGAATTGAAATTTGTTAGAATACTCTATGTGCTTCACTTATATCTTTTTGAGCGTGATAATTTTTGCTCTAGTGCTTCACTTAGATCTTTTAGAGCATGGTGGTGGATTGTTTTAAAGAAACTTGATCTCTCATGCTTCACTTAGATTATTTTGAGAGTCGTTAACAGCATGGTAATTTGCTTAATGTTAATATACTTGGTATTCAAGATATGTGAAACTTTCTTTTTAGTGGGTTGAATACTAAGATAAGTTTGATGCTTGATAATTGTTTTGAGATATGGAGGTGATAATATCATAGTCGTGCTAGTTGAGTAGTTGTGAATTTGAGAAATACTTGTGTTGAAGTTAGCAAGTCCCGTAGGATGCACGTATGGTTAAAGTTGTGTAACAAATTTGAAGCATGAAGTGTACCTGGCTTGTGCATCCTTATGAGTGGCGGTCGGGGACGAGCGATGGTCTTTTCCTACCAATCTATCCCCCTAGGAGCATGCACGTAGTACTTGATTTTTCATGACTTCTAAATTTTTGCAATAAGTATATGAGTTCTTTTGACTAATGTTGAGTCCATGGATTATACGCACTTTTACCTTTCCGCCATTTGCTAGCCTCTTCGGTACCGTGCATTGCCCTTTCTCACATTGAGAGTTGGTGCAAACTTCGCCGGTGCATCCAAACCCCGTGATATGATACGCTCTTTCACACATAAACCTCCCTATATCTTCCTCAAAACAGCCACCATACCTATCTATCATGGCATTTCCATAGCCATTCCGAGATATATTGCCATGCAACTTCCATCATCATCATCATCATCATGACATGCTTTACTTTTGTCATATTGCCATTGCATGATCTTGTAGTTGACATCGTATTTGTGGAAAAGCCACCATGCATTATTTTTCATACATGTCACTCTTGATTCATTGCACCATCCTGGTACACCGCCGGAGGCATTCATATAGAGTCATATCTTGTTCTAGTATCGAGTTGTAATCACTATGTTGTAATCAATAGAAGTGTGATGATCATCATTATTAGAGCATTGCCCAATCAAAAAAAAGAGAGAGAAAGGCCAAAAAGAAAAAAGTAAAGGCCCAAAAAAGAGAAAATAAAAAGGGCAATGCTATTATCTCTTTTTCCACACTTGTGCTTCAAAGTAGCACCTTGTTCTTCATGTAGGGAGTCTCATATATTGTGCTTCAAAGTAGCACCATGATTTTCATATAGTGAGTCTCATAATTTGTCTTGTTCATACTACTGGGCATTTTTCATTATAGAACTTGGCTTGTATATTCCAACGATGGGCTTCCTCAAAATGCCCTAGGTCTTCATGAGCAAGCAAGTTGGATACACACCCACTAGTTTTCTTTTGTTGAGCATTCTTAGCTCTAGTGCATCCGTTGCATGGCAATCCCTACTCCTTGCATTAACATCAATTGAAGGGCATCTCCATAGCTCATTGATTAGCCTCGTTGATGTGAGACTTTCTCCTTTTTTGTCTTCTCCACACAATCCCCATCATCATATTCTATACCACCCATAGTGCTATGTCCATGGCTCGCGCTCATGTATTGCGTGAAGGTTGAAAAAGTTTGAGATTATTTGAGTATGAAACAATTGCTTGGCTTGTCATCGGGGGTATAGAAGTTGGGAACATCTTTGTGTGACGAAAATGAAGCATAGCCTAACTATATGATTTTGTAGGGATGAACTTCCTTTGGCCAAGTTATTTTGAGATGACATAATTGTTTGATTAGTATGCTTGAAGTATTATCATTTTTTATGTCAATATGAACTTTTGTCTTGAACCTTTCGGATCTGAATATTCATACCATGATTAAGAAGATTTACATTGAAATTATGCCAAAGTATCACTCCGCATCAAAAATTCTCTTTTTATCATTTACCTACTCGAGGACGAGCAGGAATTAAGCTTGGGGATGCCTGATACGTCTCCAACGTATCTATAATTTTTGATTGCTCCATGCTACTTTATCTACTGTTTTGGACTATATTGGGTTTTATTTTCCACTTTTATATTATTTTTGGGACTAACCTATTAACCGGAGGCCCAGCCCAGAATTGTTGTTTTTTGCCTATTTTAGTATTTCGAGGAAACAGAATATCAAACGGAGTCCAAACGAAATGAAACCTTCGGGAACGTGATCTTCTCACCGAACGTGATCCAGGAGACTTGGACCCTACTCCAAGAAGTTTCCGGGGAGGTCACGAGGGTGGAGGGCGCGCCCCCCTGGGCGCGCCCCCTGCCTCGTGGGCCCCTCGGAGCTCCACCGAGGTGCTTCTTCCGCCTATATATCTCCATATACCCTAAAAACATCGGGGAGCATAATAGATCGGGAGTTCCGCCGCCAGAAGCCTCCATAGCCACCGAAACTCAATCTAGACCCGTTCTGGCATCCTGCCGGAGGGGGCAATCCTTCTCCGGTGGCCATCTTCATCATCCCGGTGCTCTCCATGACAAGGAGGGAGTAGTTCTCCCTCGGGGCTGAGGGTATGTACCAGTAGCTATGTGTTTGATCTCTCTCTCTCTCGTGTTCTTGAGTTGATACGATCTTGATGTATCGCGAGCTTTGCTATTATAGTTGGATCCTATGATGTTTTCTCCCCCTCTACTCTCTTGTAATGAATCGAGTTTCCCCTTTGAAGTAATCATATCGGATTGAGTCTTTAAAGATTTGAGAACACTTGATGTATGTCTTGCCGTGGATAGTTGTGGTGACAATGGGATATCACGTGATTCACTTGATGTATGTTTTGGTGATCAACTTGCGGGTTCCGCCCATGAACCTATGCATAGGGGTTGGCACACGTTCTCATCGTGATTCTCTGGTAGAACTTTGGGGCACTCTTTGAGGTCCTTTGTGTTGGTTGAATAGATGAATTTGAGATTGTGTGATGCATATCGTATAATCATGCCCACGGATACTTGAGGTGACATTGAAGTATCTAGGTGACATTAGGGTTTTGGTTGATTTGTATCTTAAGGTGTTATTCTAGTACGAACTCTAGGGCTGTTTGTGACACTTATAGGAATAGCCCAACGTATTGATTGGAAAGAATAACTTTGAGGTGGTTTCGTACCCTACCATAATCTCTTCGTTCGTTCTCCGCTATTAGTGACTTTGGAGTGACTCTTTGTTGCATGTTGAGGGATAATTTTATGATCCAATTATGTTAGTATTGTTGAGAGGACTTACACTAGTGAAAGTATGAACCCTAGGCCTTGTTTCCTATCATTGCAATACCGTTTACACTCACCTTTTCCACTTGTTACCTTGCTGTTTTTATATTTTCAGATTACAAAAACCTATATCTACTATCTATTTTGCACTTGTATCACCTTCTCTTCGCCGAACTAGTGCACCTATACAATTTACCATTGTATTGGGTGTGTTGGGGACACAAGGGACTTTTTGTTATTTGGTTGCAGGGTTGTTTGAGAGAGACCATCTTCCTCCTACGCCTCTCGCGGATTGATAAACCTTAGGTCATCCACTTGAGGGAAATTTTCTACTGTCCTACAAACCTGTGCACTTGCAGGCCCAACAACGTCTACAAGAAGAAGGTTGTGTAGTAGACATCATCGGGCGCGATTGCTATGATCTCAAACTTTTCATCCGAGCTCAACTATTTCTTCGGGCCTCGTCTCTTTACCGAAGTTGTGCTCGATCCGGAGGGCTAGAAAAAAGAACAAAGACTTAATTAATATGTGTGCATACCAAAACAATGAATGCATCAATTAGCTAGTCAGTAGAAGCTTAACTAATATATATACCTGGCCGGACTCAGTTCGGTCATCGGAGACGTCATCACGGTCTCCTTCTTGCACCGGCATTGGGTCACCGGAGCCGTGCTCATGGCCTCCTTCTTGCACCGGCATTAGGTCACCGGAGCCATCATAATCATAGCCAGCTGCTTCCAGACCATCGGTGTCGTTGAGAAACAACGAGACGACGGCATCACTTCCTCGTGCGATTATGTCCCCCAACAACTCTTCTTGTACTTCATCTCGGGCGGTGTCCATAGTTTCTACAAATATTGACAACATGGCAATTATTATTCAAACATGACAGATGGATATATTAGTGGCAAACATAGAACTAATATTAATTAGTGGCCTCGACGCTGCTTCTCTAGGGTTTGGGGTGGCCTCGACGCTGCTTCTCTAGGGTTTGGGGTGGCCTCGACAACGCTTCAAGGATAAAAAAAGAAGAGGAAGAAGAAAAAAGAGGAGAAGAAAGAATAGAGGAGTAAGAACTCCTCGACGACCCTCGTTCCCGATAAAATAAAGAGGAAGAAGAAGAACAAAAAAGAGAAGAAGAGGAAGATGAAGAAAAAAAAAGAGAAGAAGAAATCTTTCTTCTCCTCTTTTTTTTTCTTCTTCTCTTCTTCTCTTTTTTTCTTCTTCTTCCTCTTTATTTTATCGGAAACGAGGGGCGTGGAGGGTCAGGGTCGCCGAATGGTAGAGGGAAACCCTAAATAGCAAGTATCGTGGGTGTGAGATACATGTGGCCGTCGGTGTCGGACACTACATCCACGTCCCACAAGTGACATGGGCGTCGAAGCCCGCGTCACTTGTGGGACGTGGATGTAGTGCCCGACACCGATGGCCACATGTATCTCACACCGGCGATACTTGCTATTTAGGGTTTCCTCTACCGCTCGGCGACCCTCGACGACCCTCGTTCCCGATAAAAAAAGAGGAAGAAGAAGAAAAAAAAGAGGAGAAGAAGTCCTCTATTCTTTCTTCTCCTCTTTTTTTCTTCTTCCTCTTCTTTTTTTATCCTCTTCTTCCTCTCATGTTCGACGACCCTCGACCCCTCGGCGACCCTAGACCCCCTCTCGACCCCCTCATGTCGAAGTTATCGGGTAGGGGGTATATCGACAACGACATACCCGATACATACATACATACATATCACATGCATCCATACATATATGAACAAAATTAATATCTACTAATTAACAACCTAAATAAAAAACTAATACATATAGGAAGAAGAAGAAAAAAGAAGAGAAGAAAGAATAGAGGAGGAGAAAGAATAGAGGAGAAGACTTCCTCTCCTCTTCTTCTCCCTCTTCTTCCCCTTCTTCCCCGCCTCTCTCATGAATGTCCGACGTCCCCCCTCCCCCCCTCATCATCATCTATCATCCCCCCTCTCATGTTCGACGACCCTCGACCCCTCGGCCGCCCTCTCGACACACCCACGACCTAAAATGACCTAAAATGAAAATAACCTAAAATGCACTAAAGTTATCGACGAC
>NC_041382.1:752473073-752490270 GCF_002162155.2 Triticum dicoccoides
CGACGGGCTCGGGGTGGCACACGAGGACGGGGACGGTGGCGGGCTCGGGGCGGCACACGGCGACGGGGATGAGGAGGCGGGGCTCGGGGCAGGGCGGACGGCAGCGGGCTCGGGGTAGGGCGGCCGGCGACGGTGACGGGGCGCGGAGACGGCGACGGGGCAGGGCGCGGCGACGGCGACAGCGACAGGGCGCGGCGACGGCGACGGGGCAGGGCGCGGCGACGGCAAGCATGCGGGGATGGGGCAGGGCGCGGCGACGGCGACGAGGAGGACGAGCAGCCTGGCGGTGTCAGCGATGGGGAATGGAGCAGTTGGCGAAATTTTCGCAAGTGTGGGCTTATATAGGCGGACCTATGGTCCCGGTTCGTCGCACGAACCGGGACGAATGCGCACCTATGGTCCCGGTTGGTGCTACAAACCGGGACCAAAGGCCTCTTTTCGGCAGCCCAAAGGGCGGGAAGCAGAGGCGTTTGGTCCCGGTTGGTCGCACCAACCAGGACTAAAGGGGGGCATTCGTCCCGGTTGGTGTTACGAACCGGTACCAATGCACCCCTTTAGTCCCGGTTGGTGCTACCAACCCAGACCAAACGCCCTGTGCTGGCGCGGTGCGGTCGTAAGTTTAGTCCCACCTCGCTAGTTGAGAGGGGCTCGGAGTGGTTTATAAGCCTCGGTGCCACATCCCTCTCGAGCTCCTCTCTATTGCAGGCTTACGAGCCTAATCTGTGCATTGCTATGCCTGTTGGGCCTGCTGGGCCTTCTGCGGGCCTGAATCCTGGCCCATGTAAGGGTTTCCAGTCGTATTCAGGCCGTGGAGGCCTAGTAGGTGGCATTTTTTGTTTTCTTTTTTGCTTTTTATTTTTTATTTGTACTAAATACTTATAGTTTTATAGTGATTTCTTTTTGCTTTTAGGTCATAAAAATTATAAACTTTCTGTTAGTGCCATTAGTTTTAAAATTTGATTTTTTTGTTTTCTTCTTTTGTTTTCTTTTTTGCTTTTTTTATTTGTACTAAATACTTATAGTTTTTTAGTGATTTCTTTTTGCTTTTAGGTCACAAAAATTATAAACTTTCTGTTAGTGCCATTAGTTTTAAAATTTGATTTTTTGTTTTCTTCTTTTGTTTTATTTTTTTATTTTTATTTTTTTATTTGTACTAAATACTTATAGTTTTAAAATGTATGTGAATCACTAGTTTATGAATAACTTTACTATGAAGTTAGATTTTTGAGTGATTCTTTTTCCTGCCACTTAATATTACAGTGTTTTATCATTATACTCTATTAGGTAATTTTAGGTTATTTTTAATATCTGTTTTAATCAAAAACAAATTTTGTTATTTTTTTGCTATTAAATTCTTTTTTCTATTAATGTGTTGAACAAAAAACACTTTCTGAATTTAAGTTGCATAAATTTGATATAATTTTAGTTTCAAAAATACTAGAGGTTTATAAAACTTTTTAGTGATTCCTTTTGCTTTTTTGTGCTATAAGACCCTGAAATTGAAAAGCATTTCAAATGAACTCCGAAAAGGTTGAAAGTTGGCATGGTATAATCATTTCACCCACATAGCATGTGCAACAAAGTTGAGATGGTTACGGCAAAAACTGGATGCACTTCGTGTACAAAACGGACAATCTCTTTTGAAGTATCAGGGTTTCGGACGAAAGATCATCTGTTACAAAGGGATGTCATTTTCTTGAACTTATTTGAACTCCATATTTTTTCTGTGTTCAAAATGCACCATTCAAAGCCACATCATCAATTTTCAACTCTTTCTGACTTCATTTGTTATTTTTCATGCATTTACTGATTTTTTTTGAGCTATAAGACCCTGAAATTGAAAAGCATTTCAAATGAACTCCGAAAAGGTTGAAAGTTGGCATGGTATCATCATTTCACCCACATAGCATGTGCAACAAAGTTGAGATGTTTACGGCAAAAACTGGATGCACTTCGTGTACAAAACGGACAATCACTTTCGAAGTATCATGGTTTCGGACGAAAGATCATCTGTTACAAAGTTGGCATGGTATCATCATAATAGTTGTGGGAGAAAGTCTTCACTTTTTCTTCGCTTGTGTCATTTGCTTATTGCGCCGTAACCATGGATAATCTTCATCGTTTATCAGGATGCTTGGGTCAGCCTTGACATTGAAGGGAGGAATTTCATGAAACTTTTCATAATCTTCAGTCATGTCTGTCTTGCCGTCCACTCCCAGGATGTCCCTTTTTCCTGAAAGAACTATGTAGCGCTTTGTCTCATCGTATGATGTATTCGCTTCCTTATCTTTTCTTTTTCTCGGTCTGGTAGACATGTCCTTCACATAGATAACCTGTGCCACATCATTGGCTAGGACGAACGGTTCGTCAGTGTACCCAAGATTTTTCAGATCTACTGTTGTCATTCTGTACTGTGGGTCTACATATACCCCGCCGCCTGACAGATTGACCCATTTGCACTTAAACAAAGGGACCTTAAAATCAGGTCCGTAGTCAAGTTCCCATATGTCCACTATGTAACCATAATATGTGTCCTTTCTGCTCTCGGTTGCTGCATCAAAGCGGACACCGCTGTTTTGGTTGGTGCTCTTTTGATCTTGGGCGATCGTGTAAAATGTATTCCCATTTATCTCGTATCCTTTGTAAGTCAATACAATCAAAGATGGTCCCCTGGACAACAAGTACAACTCATCACAAATAGTGTTGTCACCTCTGAGACGTGTTTCCAACCAACTGCTGAAAGTCCTGATGTGTTCACATGTAATCCAGTCGTCGCACTGCTCCGGGTGTTTGGAGCGCAGACTGTTCTTGTGTTCATCGACATACGGGGTCACCAAGGTAGAGTTCTGTAGAACTGTGTAGTGTGCTTGAGACCAAGAATATCCGTCCCTGCATATTATTGAGTCACTTCCAAGAGTGCCTTTTCCAGTCAGTCTCCCCTCATACCGTGATTTAGGGAGACCTATCTTCTTAAGGCCAGGAATGAAGTCAACACAAAACCCGATAACATCCTCTGTTTGATGGCCCATGGAGATGCTTCCTTCTGGCCTAGCACGGTTACGGACTTATTTCTTTAGGACTCTCATGAACCTCTCAAAGGGGAACATATTGTGTAGAAATATGGGCCCAGGATGACAATCTCGTCGACTAGATGAACTAGGATGTGCATCATGATATTGAGGAAGGATGGTGGGAACACCAGCTTGAAACTGACAAGACATTGCGCCACATCACTCCTTAGCCTTGGTACGATTTCTGGATCGATCACCTTCTGAGAGATTGCATTGAGGAATGCACATAGCTTCACAATGTCTAATCGGACGTTTTCTGATAGAAGCCCCCTCAATGCAACCGGAAGTAGTTGTGTCATAATCACGTGGCAGTCATGAGACTTTAGGTTCTGAAACTTTTTCTCTGGCATATTTGTTATTCCCTTTATATTCGACAAGAAGCCAGTCGTGACCTTCATACTGAGCAGGCATTCAAAGAAGATTTCTTTCTCTTCTTTCGTAAGAGCGTAGCTAGCAGGACCTTTATACTGCTTCGGAGGCATGCCATCTTTTTCGTGAAAACGTTGCAGGTCCTCCCGTGCCTCAGGTGTATCTTTTGTCTTCCCATACACGCCCAAGAAGCCTAGCAGGTTCACGCAAAGGTTCTTCGTCATGTGCATCACGTCAATTGAAGAGCGGACCTCTAGGTCTTTCCAGTAGGGTAGGTCCCAAAATATAGATTTCTTCTTCCACATGGGTGCGTGTCCCTCAGCGTCATTCGGAACAGCTAGTCCACCGGGATCCTTTCCAAATATTACGTGTAAATCATTGACCATAGCAAGTACTGATCACCGCTACGCATGGCGGGCTTCTTTCGGTGATCTGCCTCACCTTTGAAATGCTTGCCTTTCTTTCGACATTGATGGTTGGTCGGAAGAAATCGACGATGGCCTAGGTACGCATTCTTCCTGCATTTGTCCAGGTATATACTTTCAGTGTCATCTAAACAGTGCGTGCATGCGTGGTATCCTTTGTTTGTCTGTCCTGAAAGGTTACTGAGAGCGGGCCAATCGTTGATGGTCACGAACAGCAACGCCTTAAGGTTAAATTCCTCCTGTTTGTGCTCATCCCACGTACGTACACTGTTTCCATTCCATAGCTGTAAAAGTTCTCCAACTAATGGCCTGAGGTACACATCAATGTCATTGCCGGTTTGCTTAGGGCCTTGGATGAGAACTGGCATCATAATGAACTTCCACTTCATGCACATCCAAGGAGGAAGGTTATACATACATAGAGTCATGGGACAGGTGTTGTGATTGCTGCTCTGCTCCCCGAAAGGATTAATGCCATCCGCGCTTAAAGCAAACCATACATTCCTTGGGTCCTTTGCAAACTCATCCCAGTACTTTCTCTTGATTTTTCTCCACTGCGACCCGTCAGCGGGTGCTCTCAACTTCCCATCTTTCTTTTGGTTCTCACTGTGCCATCGCATCAACTTGGCATGCTCTTCATTTCTGACCAGATGTTTCAACTATGGTATTATAGGAGCATACCACATCACCTTCGCAGGAACCCTCTTCCTGGGGGGCTCGCCGTCAACATCACCAGGGTCATCTTGTCTGATCTTATACCGCAATGCACCGCATACCGGGTATGCGTTCAGATCCTTGTATGCACCGCGGTAGAGGATGCAATCATTAGGGCATGCATGTATCTTCTCCACCTCCAATCCTAGAGGGCATACAACCTTCTTTGCTGTGTATGTACTGTCGGGCAATTCATTATCCTTTGGAAGCTTCTTCTTCAATATTTTCAGTAGCTTCTCAAATCCTTTGTCAGCCACAGCATTCTCTGCCTTCCACTGCAGCAATTCCAGTACGGTACCGAGCTTTATGTTACCATCTTCGCAATTGGGGTACAACCCTTTTTTGTGATCCTCTAACATGCGATCAAACTTCAGCTTCTCCTTTTGACTTTCGCATTGCGTCCTTGCATCGACAATGACCCGGCGGAGATCATCATCATCGGGCACATCGTCTGGTTCCTCTTGATCTTCAGCAGCTTCACCCATTGCAGCATCATTGGGCACATCGTCTGTTTCCTCTTGATCTTCACCAGCTCCCCCCGTTGCAGCATCACCGTATTTAGGGGGCACATAGTTGTCATCGTACTCTTCTTCTTCGCCGTCTTCCATCATAACCCCTATTTCTCCGTGCCTCGTCCAAACATTATAGTGTGGCATGAAACCCTTGTAAAGCAGGTGGGAGTGAAGGATTTTCCGGTTAGAGTAAGACCTCGTATTCCCACATTCAGTGCATGGACAACACATAAAACCATTCTGCTTGTTTTCCTCAGCCGCATCGAGAAACTCATGCATGCCCTTAATGTACTCGCAGGTGCGTCTGTCACCGTACATCCATTGCCGGCTCATCTGCGTGCATTATATATAATTAAGTGTCCAAATTAATAGAAGTTCATCATCACATTAAAACCAAAGTGCATACATAGTTCTCATCTAACAACATATAGCTCTCCAGAGCATCTAATTAATTAAACCATACATTGAAACTATGTAAAACATTTCAATGCAAAAACAAATGCGATCATAATCGCAACCAAGGTAACAATTGATCCAATGGCATAATGATACCAAGCCTTGGTATGAATGGCATATTTTCTAATCTTTGTAATCTTCAAGTGCATTGCATCCATCTTGATCTTGTGATCATCGACGACATCCGCAACATGCAACTCCAATATCATCTTCTCCTCCTCAATTTTTTTTATTTTTTCCTTCAACAAATTGTTTTCTTCTTCAACTAAATTTAACCTCTCTACAATAGGGTCGGTTGGCATTTCCGATTCACATACATCCTACATAAATAAAATCTATGTCACATTGGTCGGCATAATTTTCATAAACAATAAATGAACCAATAGTTATAAAGATAATATATATACCACATCCGAATCATAGATAGGACGAGGGCCGACGGGGGCGGATACCAAAACCATCGCACTATATAAGATGCAATAATAAAAGTAAGAAAATAATACAAGTATCTATGTAAACATACAAGTAAGAATATTTTTCCTTTCAGAAATAAGATAAGAACAAGAGGCTCACCACGGTGGTGCCGGCGATGAGCTCGGCGCGGGTGATCGACGGCGGTGAAGACGGGGACGGGGCGTGACGGACCACTAAACCTAGACAGATATTGTGGAAAATGGAGCTTGGAGGTCGAGCTTGGAGAGGAGAAAGCTTAAGTAGTGTGGCTCGGGCATTCCATCGAACACCTTGTGTGCATAGGAGGTGAGCTAGAGCACCACCAAGCCCTCTCCCCCTCGGCCAGAAAAAAACAGAGTAGTGTGCTCTACTCTTACGCGAGGGGGTATATATAGGCACTTCATTGGTCCCGGTTGGTGGCATGAACCGGGACTAAAGGGGAGCCTTTGGTCCCGGTTCAAGCCACCAACCGGGACCAATGGTGGTGGGCCAGGAGCGAGGCCCATTGGTCCCGGTTCATCCCACCAACCGGGACCAAAAGGTCCAGATGAACCGGGACCAATGGCCCACGTGGCCAGGCCGGCCCCCTGGGCTCACGAACCGGGACCAATGCCCCCATTGGTCCCGGTTCTGGACTGAACCGGGACTAATGGGCTGATCCGGCATGGACCAAAGCCCTATTTTCTACTAGTGTAATTCCACCGCCGTAACTTTCTGTATCCACGAGATCCCATCTTGGGGCCTGTTCCGGAGCTCCGCCGGAGGGGGCATCGATCATGGAGGGCTTCTACATCAACACCATAGCCTCTCCGATGAAGTGTGAGTAGTTTACCTCAGACCTACGGGTCCATAGTTAGTAGCTATATGGCTTCTTCTCTCTTTTTGGATCTCAATACAATGTTCTCCCCCTCTCTTGTGGAGAACTATTCGATGAATCTTCTTTTTGCGGTGTGTTTGTTGAGACCGATGAATTGTGGGTTTATGATCAAGTCTATCTATGAATAATATTTGAATCTTCTCTGAATTCTTTTATGTATGATTGGTTATCTTTGCAAGTCTCTTTGAATTATCAGTTTGGTTTTCCCTACTAGATTGATCTTTCTTGCAATGGGAGAAGTGCTTAGCTTTGTTGGGTTCAATCTTGCGGTGTCCTTTCCGGTGACAGTAAAGGCAGCGAGGCACGTATTGTATTGTTGCCATCGAGGATAGCAAGATGGGGTTTTCTTCATATTGCATGAGTCTGTCCCTCTACATCATGTCATCTTGCTTAAGGCGTTACTCTATTTTTAACTTAATACTCTAGATGCATGCTGGATAGCGGTCGATGAGTGGAGTAATAGTAGTAGATGTAGGCAGGAGTCGGTCTACTTGTCTCGGACGTGATGCCTATATACATGAGCATACATACATATTCTCTTAACTATGCTCAATTCTGTCAATTGCTCAACAGGAATTTGTTCACCCACCGTAGAATACTTATGCTCTCGAGAGAAGCCACTAGTGAAACCTATGGCCCCCGGGTCTATCTTTATCATATTGATCTCCTACTACATAGTTATTTCCTTTGCTATTTACTTTGCCTTTATGTCACTTTGCATCTTTATCATAAAAATACCAAAAATATTATCTTATCATATCTATCAGATCTCACTCTCGTAAGTGGCCTTATTGGGATTGACAACCCCTATTTGCATTGGTTGCGAGGATTTATTTGTTTTGTGCAGGTACGAGGGACTCGCGCGTAGCCTCCTACTGGATTGATACCTTGGTTCTCAAAAACTGAGGGAAATAGTTACGCTACTTTGCTGCATCATCCCTTCCTCTTCGGGGAAAACCAACGCAGTTCTCAAGAGGTAGCAAGTAAGATTTCTGGCGCTGTTGCCGAGGAGGTCTACGCAAAAGTCAACATACCAAGTACCCATCACATACCCTTATCTCCCGCATTACATTTTTTGCCATTTGCCTCTCGTTTTCCTCTCCCCCACTTCACCCTTGCTGTTTTATTCACCCTCTCTCTCTATCCTCCCTCTCTTTCTCTATTTGCCTGCTTGCTTTTTATTTGCTTGTGTGTTAGTTTGCTTGCTCGTCACGATGGCTCAAGATAATACTAAATTGTGTGACTTCACCAATACCAACAACAATGATTTTATTTAGCACTCTGATTGCTCCTCTTACCGATGCTGAATCTTGTGAAATTAATACTGCTTTGTTTGTTGAATCTTGTCATGAAAGATCTGTTCTCCGGCCTTCCTAGTGAAGATGCCGCTACCCATCTAAATAGCTTCGTTGATTTGTGTGACATGCAAAAGAAAAAAGATGTGGATAATGATATTGTTAAATTGAAGCTATTTCCTTTTTCGCTTAGAGATCGTGCTAAAGCTTGGTTTTCGTCTTTGCCTAAAAATAGTATTGATTCATGGAACAAGTGCAAAGATGCTTTTATCTCTAAGTATTTTCCTCCCGCTAAGATCATCTCTCTTAGAAACGATATTATGAATTTTAAGCAACTTGATCATGAACATGTTGCACAAGCTTGGGAGAGAATGAAATTAATGATACGTAATTGCCGTACTCATGGTTTAAATTTGTGGATGATTGTTCAAAAAATTTATGCCGGATTGAATATTGCTTCTATAAATCTTTTAGATTCGGTCGCGGGAGGCACTTTTATGGAAATCAATTTAGGAGAAGCTACTAAACTCCTAGATAATATTATGGTTAATTATTCTCAATGGCATATTGAAAGATCTACTAATAAAAAGGTGCATGTAATAGAAGAAATTAATGTTTTGAGTGGGAAGATGGATGAACTTATGAAATTATTTGCTAATAAGAGTGTTTCTTCTGATTCTAATGATATGCCCTTGTCTACTTTGATTGAGAATAATAATGAATCTATGGATGTGAATTTTGTTGGTAGGAACAATTTTGGTAACTACGCGTATAGAGGAAATTTTAATCCTAGGCCTTTTCCTAGTAGTCCCTCTAATAATTATGGTAATTACTACAACAATTCTTATGGAAATTATAATAAAATGCCCTTTGATTTTGAATCTAATATTAAATAATTTATTACTTCACAAAATAATTTTAATGCTATGATTGAAGAAAAATTGCTTAAGATTGATGATTTGGCTAGGAACGTTAATAGAATTGCTCTTGATGTTGATTCTTTGAAACGTAGATCTATTCCACCTAAGCATGATATCAATGAGTCTCTCAAAGCCATGAGAATTTCCATTGATGAGTGCAAAGAAAAAACCTCTAGGATGCGTGGTAAGAAAGATGCCTTTATAAGAGCGTGTTCTTCTAGTTGCTATGAAAATAATGATGAAGATCTAAAAGTTATTGATGTGTCCCCTATTAAATCTTTGTTTTGCAATATGAATCTTGATAATGATGGGACTGAATATGATCCACCTTTACCTAGAAGGCATTCCAAGAATTCGGAATTTGTTGATCTTGATGCTAAATTTGATAAAAGTGGGATTGAAGAAATTAAAACCCTAGATGTTGCTAAACCCACTATTATGGATTTCAAGGAATTTAACTATGAAAATTTCTCTTTGATTTATTGTATTTCCTTGTTGCAATCCGTGCTAAATTCTCCTCACACTTATAGTCAAAATAAAACATTTACTAAACATATCGTTGATGCCTTGATGCAATCTTATGAAGAAAAACTTGAATTGGAAGTTTCTATCCCTAGAAAACTTTATGATGAGTGGGAACCAACTATTAATATTAAAATTAAAGATCATGAATGCTATGCTTTATGTGATTTGGGTGCTAGTGTTTCCATGATTCCAAAGACTTTGTGTGATTTGTTAGGTTTCCGTGATTTTGATGATTGCTCTCTAAACTTGCACCTTGCGGATTCCACTATTAAGAAACCTATGGGAAGAATTAATGATGTTCTTATTGTTGCAAATAGGAATTATGTGCCCACAGATTTTATTGTTCTTTACATAGATTGCAATCCTTCATGTCCTATTATTCTTGGTAGACCATTCCTTAGAACGATTGGTGCAATTATTGATATGAAGGAAGGAAATATTAGATTCCAATTTCCATTAAGGAAAGGCATGGAACACTTTCCTAGAAATAAAATTAAATTACCTTATGAATCTATTATGAGAGCCACTTATGGATTGCCTACCAAAGATGGCAATACCTAGATCTATTCTTGCTTGTTATGCCTAGCTAGGGGCGTTAAACGATAGCGCTTGTTGGGAGGCAACCAAATTTTATTTTTATTCCTTGATTTTTGCTCCTGTTTAGTAATAAATAATTTATCTAGACTATGTTTTGGTTTTGTTTTTTGTGTTTAATTAGTGTTTGTGCCAAGTAGAACCGTTGGGAATACTTGGGGAAAGTCTTGTTGAACTTGCTGTAAAAAACAGAAACTTTAGCGCTCACTAGAACTACTGCCATTTTTATTTGTATATGATTAATAGATAAATTCGTCACGTCAAGAAATTTATTTTAGAATTTTTGGGGTTCCAGATCTTGCGCTAGCTACAGATTACTACAGACTGTTCTGTTTTTGACAGATTCTGTTTTTCGTGTGTTGTTTGCTTATTTTGATGAATCTATGGCTAGTAAAATAGTTTATAAACCATAGAGAAGTTGGAATACAGTAGGTATAACACCAATATAAATAAAGAATGAGTTCATTACAGTATCTTGAAGTGGTCTTTTGTTTTCTTTCGCTAACGGAGCTCACGAGATTTTCTACTTTAAGTTTTGTGTTGTGAAGTTTTCAAGTTTCGGGTAAAGATTTGATGGATTATGGAACAAGGAGTGGAAAGAGCCTAAGATTGGGTATGCCCCTGGCACCCCCATGATAATCTAGGGATACCTAAACGCCAAAGCTTGGGGATGCCCTGGAAGGCATCCCCTCTTTCGTCTACTTCTATCGGTAACTTTACTTGGAGCTATATTTTTATTCGCCACATGATATGTGTTTTGCTTGGAGCGTCTTGTATGATTTGAGTCTTTATTTGTTACTTTAACACAATCATCCTTTCTGTACACACCTTTTGAGAGAGCCATACATGATTTAGAATTTGTTAGAATATTCTATGTGCTTCACTTATATCTTTTTGAGTTATATAGCTTTGCTCTCGTACTTCACTTATACCTTTTAGAGCATGGTGGTGGATTTGTTTTATAGAAACTATTGATATCTCATGCTTCACTTAGATTATTTTGTGAGTCTGAAATAGCATGGTAATTTTCTTAAAATCCTAATATGCTTGGTATACAAGATTAATAATAAAAATTTTCTTATGAGTGTGTTGAATACTATGATAAGTTTGATACTTGATAATTGTTTTGAGATATAAAGATGGTGATATTAAAGTTGTGCTAGTTGAGTAGGTGTGAATTTGAGAAATACTTGTGTTGAAGTTTGTGATTCCCATAGCATGCACGTATGGTGAACCGTTATGTGATGAAGTCGGAGCATGATTTATTTTTTGATTGACTTCCTTATGAGTGGCGGTCGGGGATGAATGATGGTCTTTTCCTACCAATCTATCCCCCTTGGAGCATATGCATAATACTTTGCTTTGATAACTTGTAGATTTTTGCAATAAGTATATGAGTTCTTTATGACTAATGTTGAGTCCATGGATTATACGCACTCTCACCCTTCCACCTTTGCTAGCCTCTCTAATACCGCGCACCTTTGGCTGGTATCATACACCCACCATATACCTTCCTCAAAACAGCCACCATACCTACCTATTATGGCATTTCCATAGCCATTCCGAGATATATTGCCATGCAACTTTCCACCGTTCCGTTTATTATGACACACTCCATCATTGTCATATTGCTTAGCATGATCATGTAGTTGACATCGTATTTGTGGCAAAGCCACCATCCATAATTCTTTCATACATGTAACTCATGAGTCATTTCATATCCCGGTACACCACCAGAGGCATTCATATAGAGTCATATTTTGTTCTAAGTATCGAGTTGTAATTGTTGAGTTGTAAGAAAAATAAAAGTGTCATGATCATCATTATTAGAGCATTGTCCCAGTGAGGAAAGGATGATGGAGACTATGATTCCCCCACAAGTCGGGATGAGACTCCGGACGAAAAATAAAATAAAATAAAGAAAGAAAAGATGCCATAAAAAAGAGAAAAGGCCCAAATAAAAAAATGATGAGAGAAAAAGAGAGAAGGGACAATGTTACTATCCTTTTACCACACTTGTGCTTCAAAGTAGCACCATGATCTTCATAGTAGAGAGTCTCTAATGTTATCACTTTCATATACTAGTGGGAATCTTTCATTATAGAACTTGGCTTGTATATTCCAATGATGGGCTTCCTCAAATTGCCCTAGGTCTTCATGAGCAAGCAAGTTGGATGCACACCCACTTAGTTTCTGTTTGAGCTTTTATATACTTATAGCTCTAGTGCATCCGTTGCATGGCAATCCCTACTCACTCACATTGATATCTATTGATGGGCATCTCCATAGCCCATTGATACGCCTGGTTGATGTGAGACTATCTTCTTCCTTTTTGTCTTCTCCACAACCACCACTCTATTCCACCTATAGTGCTATATACATGGCTCACGCTCATGTATTGCGTGAAAATTTAAAAAGTTTTGAGAATGTCAAAAGTATGAAACAATTGCTTGGCTTGTCATCAGGGTTGTGCATGATTTAAATATTTTGTGTGGTGAAGATAGAGCATAGCCAGACTATATGATTTTCTAGGGATAACTTTCTTTAGCCTTGTTATTTTGAGAAGACATAATTGCTTTGTTAGTATGCTTGAAGTATTATTATTTTTATGTCAACATGAACTTTTTTCTTGAATCTTTCGGATCTGAATATTCATACCACAATTAAGAAGAATTACATTAAAATTATGCCAAGTAGCACTCCGCATCAAAAATTCTATTTTTATCATTTACCTACTCGAGGACGAGCAGGAATTAAGCTTGGGGATGCTTGATACGTCTCCAAAGTATCTATAATTTTTGATTGCTCCATGCTATATTATCTACTGTTTTGGACATTATTGGGCTTTATTATCCACTTTTATATTATTTTTGGGACTAACCTATTAACCGGAGGCCATGCCCAAAATTGCTGCTTTTTGCCTGTTTTAGGGTTTCGAAGAAAAGGAATATCAAGCGGAGTCCAAACGGAATGAAACCTTCGGGAACGTGATTTTCTCAACGAATAAGACCAGAGAGACTTGGACCCTACGTCAAGAAAAGAAACAGGAGGCCACGAGGTAGGGGGCGCGCCCTCCACCCTCGTGGCCCCCCTGTTGCTCCACCGACATATTCCTTCCTCCTGTATATATCCACGTACCCCCAAACGATCAGATATGGAGCCAAAACCCTAATTCCACCGACGTAACTTTCTGTATCCACGAGATCCCATCTTGGGGCCTGTTCCGGAGCTCCGCCGGAGGGGGCATCGATCACGGAGGGCTTCTACATCAACACCATAGCCTCTCCGATGAAGTGTGAGTAGTTTACCTCGGACCTACGGGTCCATAGTTAGTAGCTAGATGGCTTCTTCTCTCTTTTTGGATCTCAATACAATGTTCTCCCCCTCTCTTGTGGAGAACTATTCGATGTAATCTTCTTTTTGCGATGTGTTTGTTGAGACCGATGAATTGTGGGTTTATGATCAAATCTATCTATGAATAATATTTGAATCTTCTCTGAATTCTTTTATGTATGATTGGTTATCTTTGCAAGTCTCGTTGAATTATCAGTTTGGTTTGGCCTACTAGATTGATCTTTCTTGCAATGGGAGAAGTGCTTAGCTTTGGGTTCAATCTTGTGGTGTCCTTTCCTGGTGACAGTAAGGGCAGCAAGGCAAGTATTGTATTGTTGCCATTGAGGATAACAAGATGGGGTTTTCTTCATATTGCATGAGTCTATCCCTGTACATCATGTCATCTTGCTTAAGGCGTTACTCTGTTTTTAACTTAATACTCTAGATGCATGCTGGATAGCGGTCAATGAGTGGAGTAATAGTAGTAGATGCAGGCAGGAGTCGGTCTACTTGTCTCGGACGTGATGCCTATGTACATGATCATACCTAGATATTCTCATAACTATGCTCAATTCTGTCAATTGCTCAACAGTAATTTGTTCACCCATCGTAGAATACTTATGCTCTCGAGAGAAGCCACTAGTGAAACCTATGGCCCCCGGGTCTATCTTTATCATATTGATATCCTACTACTTAGTTATTTCCTTTTCTATTGACTTTGCCTTTATGTTACTTTGCATCTTTATCATAAAAATACCAAAAATATTATCTTATCATATCTATCAGATCTCACTCTCGTAAGTGGCCTTATAGGGATTGACAACCCCTATTTGCATTGGTTGCAAGGATTTATTTGTTTTGTGTAGGTACGGGGGACTCGTGCATAGCCTCCTACTGGATTGATACCTTGGTTCTCAAAAACTGAGGGAAATACTTATGCTACTTTGCTGCATCATCCCTTCCTCTTCGGGGAAAACCAACGCAGTGCTCAAGAGGTAGCATAGATCACTCGGCAAACGTCAAAATTATCCTTAGAGGACTAAGGAAATATTTTTCGGTTATGGAGGTGATAAAAGAGTTCGTCGTAAAGAGTTACATCGATGCAAGCTTTTTACATCGATCTAGATGACTCTAAGTCTCGATCTGGATACATATTGAAAGTGGGAGCAATTAGCTAGAGTAGCTCCGCGCAGAGCATTGTAGACATAGAAATTTTGTGAAATACATACGAATCTAAATGTTGAAGACCCGTAGACTAAACTTCTCTCACGAGCAAAATATGACCACTCTTTGGGTGTTAATCACATAACGATGTGAACTAGATTATTGACTCTAGTGCAAGTGGGAGACTGAAGGAAATATGCCCTAGAGGCAATAATAAAGTTATTATTTATTTCCTTATATCATGATAAATGTTTATTATTCTTTCTAGAATTGTATTAACCGGAAACTTAGTACATGTGTGAATACATAGGCAAACAGAGTGTCACTAGTATGCCTCTACTTGACTAGCTCGTTGAATCAAAGATGGTTAAGTTTCCTAGCCATAGACATGAGTTGTCATTTGATAAACGGGATCACATCATTAGGAGAATGATGTGATTGACTTGACCCATTCTGTTAGCTTAGCACTTGATCGTTTAGTTTACTGCTATTGCTTTCTTCATGACTTATACATGTTCCTATGACTATGAGATTATGCAAATCCCGATTACCGGAGGAACACTTTGTGTGCTACCAGACGTCACAATGTAACTGGGTGATTATAAAGGTGCTCTACAGGTGCCTCCGATGGTACTTGTTGAGTTGGCATATATCAAGATTGGGATTTGTCACTCCGATTGTCGGAGAGATATCTTTGGGCCCTCTCGGTAATGCACATCACTATAAGCCTTGCAAGAAATGCAACTAATGAGTTAGTGTTGGGTTTCGTAGTAATTTCAAAAAAAATCCTACGCACATGCAAGATCATGGTGATGTATAGCAACGAGAGGGGGAGAGTGTGATCTACGTACCCTTGTAGATCGACAACGGAAGCGTTAACTTGGTTGATGTAGTCGTACGTCTCCACGGCCCGACCGATCAAGCACCAAAACTACGGCACCTCCGAGTTCTAGCACATGTTCAGCTCGATGACGATCCCCGGACTCCGATCTAACAAAGTGTCGGGGAAGAGTTCCGTCAGCACGACGGCGTGGTGACGATCTTGATGTACTACCGTCGCAGGGCTTCGCCTAAGCACCACTACAATATTATCGAGGACTATGGTGGAAGGGGGCACCGCACACGGCTAATAATATGATCACGTGGATCAACTTGTGTCTAGGGGTGCCCCCTGCCCCCGTATATAAAGGAGCAAGGGGAGGAGGTCGGCCGGCCCTATAGGCGCGCCAAGGAGGAGTCCTCCTCCTAGTAGGAGTAGGACTCCTACTAGGAGGGGGAAAGAAGTGGGAAGGGAGAAGGAAAGGGGGGCGCCGCCCCCCCTCTCCTAGTCCAATTCGGACCAGGGGGAGGAGGCGCGCGGCCCACCTATGGCTGCCCCCCTCTCTCTCCACTAAGGCCCATATGGCCCATTACTTCTCCCGGGGGGGGGGGTCCGGTAACCCTCCGGCTCCCCGGTTTTCTCTGAAATCACCCGGAACACTTCCGGTGTCCGAATATAGCCGTCCAATATATCAATCTTTATGTCTCGACCATTTCGAGACTCCTCGTCATGTCCATGATCACATCCGGGACTCCGAACTAACTTCGGTACATCAAAACTCATAAACTCATAATATAGCTGTCATCGAAACCTTAAGCGTGCGGACCCTACGGGTTCGAGAACAATGTAGACATGACCGTGTCACGACCGGTTTTCCAATAAAAATATTTATTGAGAAGCCAATCTTTTGAGTCCAGTATGAGAGAAATCCTCCTCACTGGTAGACAAATTCTTGATACAATAAACCAGTAGCATAAAATATATTACAGGGTCAAACTACGGTTGCTCAACCAAATTATTACAAGCACGCCAATAATTATACATAATGGCGGACATGACACAGGGGTGTGGAGGCATACTACAGACTCGAGGATAGGGCGGTGGTGGAGAAACACAGCGGGGAGAGAGATACAAGACTCTTAAGTCTGTCATCTCATCGAGCGTCGAGGTGAGGCTCGATGAATTTATTTGGTAGCGGAAGCAGATATAAAACAGTGACCAAATCCAGGGTCGCACGAGACTGACTGGGACTCCTCTAGGTGTCGGACTCGCTATCAAACTCTTCATCCATGAGATCGCCTTCGTCAGCATCTGGCCAAATCAACAAGCCAGTGAGTACTTTGAAAGTACTCGCAAGACAGTTTGGACGTAAGATATAACAAATGCATGCATGAATGCGTCATGAATAATCCACCAATGTACATTCAAAAATTAGCATAACAAGGTAAGTAAAAGGGAAACGGCGGTAGTCCGCCTGAAATCCCAACAAAACATAAATGAAGACCGATCGGGTGTCTGAAGCGACGCCTCGAAAGGTGAACAAATAAATATAAGGAAATGATGCCACAGTCGGACGTCGGGGCGACATCACAGAAAGGGCTTTAAAAGAAATGCCACAGTCGGACGTCGGGGCGACATCACAGAAAGGGCTTTAAAATAAATGCCACAG
>NC_041382.1:752490475-752531201 GCF_002162155.2 Triticum dicoccoides
AGGGTTTAAAAGAAATGCCACAGTCGGACGTCGGGGCGACATCACAGAAAGGGCTTTAAAAGAAGTGCCACAGTCGGACGTCGGGGTGACATCACAGAAAGGGCTTTAAAAGAAATGCCACAGTCGGACGTCGGGGCTACATCACAGAAAGGGCTTTAAAAGAAAGTAAAATACAACAATGCCACAGTCGGACGTCTGAGCGACATCGCAGAAAGGGCTTTTATTCGCAAGGAAATAATACTCATAATAAATGTTCAATTCATGAGAATAAATGGGTTAGTCCATCCACAGGAATAATCATTTAACCGGACTTAGCACTCATGCGATTCACCGGAGTCTCTGTCATCAAAACTGACATTTGATCAGGATAAGATAATATCGATCTAGGACATGGAATAGATGATTTGGAGGAATATATGACTCTGCAGAGTTTGTACAAATTTTTTCCCACAGCCAATGGATTTCCGTAGTCACAAAGGACTAGTTCCGTTTACGGTATTTCGGAAGAAAACACAGCTAACCAGTACACACCCATCCTACCTCTCGATGCTAGGAATCACCCTAGACATCGTCCAAGAAAAACTTTTGAGACGGGGAGATCACAATCTCGAATAGCATGGGATCAAATTATATACGCGCGCTCTAAGGGGTGCCCCCCTCTCGGTCCCAACCGGAAACACCCATGCCCCCTGACCGGATGACTGGCTTTAATCCAGGGCCATGGAACCATCATCACGGCCTCTCCTTTTTGGTGTGTACCAGGAAAGCGGTTTGCAACTTACTAAACCATATTCCTTGCGGAAAACATGTGGTAGTATAGGGAAGGAAATGAGAGGAACTGGACCGATACGGTTTGACACTGAAGTCACATAGTCTGGCATAAGACTGGCATGCTACGACACTGCCATCTTACCCATCCTCATGCCAACACATGGCCATTCATACTCACATCCATCCACTTATGGATCATCGAACTCACTTACCTCAATATTGCATAAAATAACGTTCATCGATATGCTCCTCAACATGCCATGAAACTAACTAAATGCAAAACATGCCAAGACACTCATCATATCAAAAGTTCAAACATGCTTGCCTGGTTCAGAGTAGTCGGAGCCTAGCTCGGTGA
Organism: Triticum dicoccoides; assembly: GCF_002162155.2. Lineage (NCBI taxonomy): Eukaryota > Viridiplantae > Streptophyta > Magnoliopsida > Poales > Poaceae > Triticum > Triticum dicoccoides. Next base: position 752,491,605 of record NC_041382.1, read on the forward strand.
AGTTCGCGGCTCCGTCACCTCCTTCGGTATCTACGGTATAAAGAAAATATATGCGCTATCGTAAATACCAAGGGGTGCACAAAAAGTATTCCAAATATTTTTCAAATAAATCTGATAAAAAACTAGATAAAATTTTAAAGAGAACAGAAAAAGAATCAATCAAAAATTCCTTACCGTTTAAAAGTTATAAGGGTTTTTGTCGAGGGACTCATCTGTAATGAAACAGAAGATTTCCAGGGGCTAGCTTATAAAAACAGAAAACGCTTCGGCAGAAACTACGCCAGCCCAAATGGAAAGCGCATTTGGCAGAAGGCGTTTTCAGAAAACGCTTCGTTTAGAAAGGACAGAGAGGCTAACAGCGGGTCCCGCCTGTCAGGTTTGAACTTTCAAAAAGGGGGAAACGAAGCTCGTCGGCGCCCGAGAGCCGCGGTGGTCGCCGGCGGCGATCCACGGCGAGGCAGGGGGATCGGAGGGTACCTCCGTGTTCAGGGCGCCATTCCGCGTCGGTTGGTGGTGGTGGTGGTCGCCGGTGAGTACCACGTCGACGGCGAGCCTGGCTCCGGCGGACGGCGGCTCGGGTGGTTGCGGACTTCGTCGGAGAGAGCTGTGAAGATCAAATTGAGGAGGGGGTTAGGCTTCTGGTAGCTAGAGGGGGTAACGGACGGGGTTTGGGCGCCGGAGACGGCCTCACCGAAGCGAATCGAGCTGGTGGCCGAGGCGGAGCGAGGCGACCGGAGTCGAGGAAGAAGGGCCCCTCGAGGCTCTTCTAGTTGCTGGTCGGGGTCCAGTGAGGTGGTGGAGGTGTGCGGGGGCGAGAGGGAGCTTAGGGGCGCTATATATAGCCGGCCCGAGGCGGTTGCCGCGAATGGGATAAGTCCGGCGAGTGATTACGGCGACGCTGTGGTTGGGCAGTGGGATTAGGGGCTTGGGCAACGCCGTTGAGGTCCACCGGTTCCATTTAGGTGCTAATCGGCCTGGGATTTGGTACTAGGGGCGAGTTCGACAGAAACGGACGGCGCGGGCCCGTCGGCGGCAGTGAGCACGTTCCGTGCTTGCCGGGCCACGGCGACGGTGCCACGGGCGTGCGCTGGCATGCATGAGGCCACGCGGAGAGCAGAGGGGCGTTGGGCGGCGCCGAACGGCGTTGAGCCGCTGTTCCCTCCCCTGTCGGCCGCCACGGGAGGTCCTGACGCCGCAGAAGACGCCGGCGAGGGCGGGCCAGCGTGCCACCGATGCCAGGAAGAGGCCAAGTGCGCGTGTGGTGCTCCAGACAGTAGGAAGAGGCGGCGAGGAACGTGCCAAGTGCACTGTGAACGCGTGAGTGAAGCTGACGGACGAAAAATGACACTGAAGTCTGAATTTTTCTGAATTTGCAAAGGAACAGTGCAGCTCAGGTGTTCGGCAGAATGTTTTTGGCCTCTGGGGATTTTTCCTTGAGCTGATTTTTGGTGGAGTGGCTTCTCATTGCTCCAGTAGGCTGCCTGATTTTTGGTGGAATTTTTGGAGGAGTGTAGATATGAATTTCATCAAATTTGGCAAATCTGGTCCAAACTTGCAGAGACTGAATTTTGAAAAATTTGAAAAGAGAAGGAGTGGATCAAGATGGTTCTGGGTTGTGGGTACAAAGGACTATCCAGGAGAGTTGGTTTGAGGTCAAAACTCAAATGCAAAAGGGTACTTGCTTTGAAAATCACTAAGGCTCAAAATAATTTGCAGAATTGATTTGAGGGGAAAAATAATTAGAATAAAATCCAAAACTTGCTTGGATTAGTTGGGACAGAGAACTTAGTCTGATTACTAGGAGTAGGGGAGGTTTTGGAGGGGTTTTACCACATGGGAAAAAATGCCAAGTCATGGGTGGTTTCCAAGATATGAAAATCCCAAATTTCATAGAGTTTCTTTTTAAAAGAAAAACAAATTAAACTCCCAAAATAATTTGAGAGGGAACCAACAGAGAAGAAGTTTCATAAGATCAAACACGACAGTTTGAAGAAAAAATAAAATCCTTGCTTCACTGTCGGTGTGATTGCTCCATTGGACTTTGAAAAACTTGATGGTCTTCTGTCGGGTCCTCCTTTCAGACTCCTCTGATATTCTTACGGGCCGTTCCCGATAAGTGAGGTCTGGCTGCACGTCAATGTTTTCATGGGATACTTGTTTCTCTGGGTTGCTTACGCACTTCCTCAATTGCGAGACATGGAACACGTCGTGGACATCGGATAATTCCTCGGGTAATTCTAGCTAGTAGGCTACAGTGCCTCTTCGTGCCACTATGCAGAATGGTCCAATGAATCTAGGTGCTAACTTTCCTTTAATCTTAAACCGTTGCAGTACTCTCATAGGGGATACTCTCAAGTATACGAACTCACCGGGTTCGAAGCTGACCCTACGATGTCTCTGATCATAATAACTCTTCTGTCGACTTTGAGCGGTCTTAAGTCGGTCTCTTATTAGCTTGACCTTTTCCTCGGCTTCTCTGAGCATGTCTGGTCCGAAGATGTGGCTGTCTCCGGTCTCTGACCAATTTAACGGGGTACAACATCTTCGTCCGTATAAAGCCTCAAATGGTGCCATTTGTAGGCTGGCCTGGTAGCTATTGTTATATGCGAACTCGGCGTATGGCAGGCTTTCTTCCCAACTGGTTCCATATGTGAGGACAAATGCCCTCAGCATGTCTTCTAAAACCTGGTTTACGCGTTCTGTTTGCCCATCAGTTTGTGGGTGGTATGCGGTACTGAAGGCTAGTTGGGTTCCCAGAGCCTGTTGTAAATGCTCCCAAAATCTTGAGACGAACTGAGTGCCTCTGTCGGATATTATAGTCTTCGAGACACCGTGCAGACAAACTATGCGGGAAAGATAAATCCTGGCAAGCCTCTGAGTGGTGTGGGTCGTCTTTATTGGAATAAAGTGTGCCACTTTGGTTAACCTGTCAGTGATGACCCATATGGCATCATTCCCGTGTCGTGACCGAGGTAGTCCGACAATGAAATCCATCCCTATTTCATCCCATTTCCACTCAGGTATTTTGTTTGGTTGTAGTAGTCCGGCTGGTCTCTGATGCTCAGCTTTTATGCGTTGACATGAGTCGCAACATGCAATGAAGGTGGCTATGTCCCTCTTCATACCGTGCCACCAAAATCTTTCCTGAATATCCTTATACATTTTGGTTCCTCCAGGGTGGATTGAATATGGAGTGGTGTGTGCTTCAGCTAAAATTTGCTGTTTAAGGTCTTCTATGTTTGGCACGCAGAGCCTTTCTCCGTACCATAATATTCCTTCATTGTCTATGACGAATTCCGAGGCCTTGCCCATACTCAACTTTCTTTTGATGCCTTCGATGCTGGTGTGACCGGGCTGAGCTTCTTTGATTTTCTCCACAAGGTCGGGTTGTATTTCCAAGTTTGATATGGTGCCTTCTGCTACCATTATCAAGTTGAGCTTGGCAAATTCTTGTTGGAATTCGGGCCTCAAGCTGTGCAGATTGTTTTCGTCGGAGCTGGGGTTCCGACTAAGAGCATCGGCCACTACATTTGCTTTTCCTGGATGGTAATGGATACCAACATCATAATCCTTTACCAATTACAACCAGCGTCGTTGCCGTAAATTTAGTTCTGGCTGCGTGAAAATATATTTGAGACTTTTGTGATCCGTATATATTTCACATCGATTCCCAAGTAAGAAATGCCTCCATTCCTTGAGTGCATGAATAACTGATGCCATTTCTAAGTCATGAGTGGGATAGTTTTCCTCATGCTTGCGAAGTTGCCTTGAAGCGTAGGAGACAACCTTGCCTTCCTGCATCAACACACATCCGAGACCCTTTCTGGACGCGTCACAATATACTTCAAAATTCTTGTGTATGTCGGGTACAATTAATACCGGTGCTGTCGTTAACTTCCACTTTAGCTCTTGGAAACTTTTCTCGCAGGCTTCTGTCCATTCAAACTTCTTATCTTTCTTGAGCAACTGTGTCATAGGCTTGGCTATGGTGGAGAATCCTTCAATAAATCTGCGGTAATATCCTGCCATTCCCAAGAAACTCCGTATGTCCGTTATGCTGGCTGGTGACTTCCAGCCAAGTACGGCCTTGACTTTCTCTGGGTCCACTGCGATACCATCTTGGGTCAGTACGTGGCCTAGAAAGCCTACTTGTCTTAGCCAAAATTCGCACTTGCTGAACTTGGCATACAATTGGTGTTTTCTGAGCTCTCCTAGCACAATCCTGAGATGTTCTGCGTGCTCTTCTGGTGTCTTGGAGTATACCAGAATATCGTCGATGAATACCACGACAAACTTGTCCATAAACTTCATAAATACTTTGTTCATGAGGTGAACAAAATATGCTGGGGCGTTAGTTAATCCAAATGGCATCACTGTGAACTCGTACAGTCCATATCTGGAGGTGAAGGCTGTTTTGGGGATATCTTCCGCTCGTACCTTCAATTGATGGTATCCTGACCTTAAGTCAATTTTTGAGAATACCTTGGCCTGAGCGAGTTGATCAAACAAATCGTTTATCCTTGGCATCGGGTATTTGTTTTTGACTGTGACCATGTTAAGTGCTCGATAGTCAATACACAATCTCAGCGTTCCATCCTTCTTTTTGGCAAATAAAATTGGTGATCCCCAAGGTGAGGAGCTGGCTCGAATGTATCCCTTGTCCAGTAATTCCATTATTTGTTTCTTCAACTCGATCAACTCGGATGGTGCCATTCTGTATGGTTTCTTGTATATGGGGGTGGTTCCTGGTGCTAGCTCAATGCGGAATTCTATTTCTCGGTCTGGTGGCATGCCTCGTAGTTCTTCAGGGAATACATCTGGAAATTCACACACTACTGGAACCTTGTTTAGCTCAGAAACGTCCACCTTATTTAATCTCGGTTGCCGGGGTATTTTTCCTTCCTTGGCTGATACTCTTATTGTCTTCCCTTGGTGGTGTGTGAGAATTACGGTCCTGTTGAAACAGTCGATAAAACCCTTGTTGGTGGTTAGCCAATCCATCCCTAGGATGACATCCAGTCCTTTATTTTCCAACACAATAAGATTTGCGTGAAACTCCAATCCTTCGAACTCAATGACCACATTCTGACAGTAATTCTGAGTAACTTGCTGAATCCCAGGGGACTTGATGGTCATGGATTTCTCCAAGGGAAGCATCGAAAAATTATTTTGCAAAGCAAAACTTTTCGAAATGAAAGAGTGAGAAGCTCCAGAATCAAACAAAACCATTGTAGGTATTGTGTTGACAGGAAACGTACCGAGTACGATATCTGGAGCATTTTGTGCCTCCTCTTTGGTTACGTGATTCAGATGACCCTTCCTGTGGTTATTGTTGGGATTGAAATTATTTCGCTTGGGTACGGAATTGTTGCCGCCGTTGTTCGGCTTTGGGGTTGAGTTCCTTGGCTTGGGGCACTGTTTGGCATAGTGCCCTTCTTCTCCACAAGCGTAACAAGTAACGCCGGGGCGATAGGTGAATTCCTTGTCCCTTGCATGAAAATTCTTGATTGGGCGTGAGACATTGGATGAGGATTTGTGTGTCCCACCCTTTTGAAAATCTGTCTTGCTTCGGTGATTGCGAGCATGATTAGTCTGGTCCCTTTTTCGCTTGCGGATATCTTCCAGACTGCGTCTCTCATTTTCCAGAGTAATGGCTTTGTCCACCAGTGTTTTAAAATCAGGAAAAGTGTGCACGACCAGTTGGCATTTAAGCGCGGGCGCCAGACCGTCAAGGAATTTCTCCATCTTCTTGATTTCAGTCATACGCTCTTCATTGGCGTAGCGGGACAATAGAGTAAATTGACTGTTGTAATCTGACACTGTCATGTTCCTTTGTTTGAGGTCATTGAACTCTCTCTTCTTGATTTTCATAATACTCTTAGGAATGTGTGCACCACGGAAACCTTCCTTGAAATCATCCCAGGTTATGTCATTTTCGTTGGGATGCATGTGCAGAAAATTCTCCCACCACGATGCGGCTGCTCCTGTGAGATAGTGCGGAGCATACAATACCTTTTCGGGGTCTGAACATTTTGCAATAATTAATTTTCTCTCCATATCTCGAAGCCAGTCCTCGGCTTCAAGAGGTTTGTCAGTGTGAGAAAATGTTTGAGGACGTGTCTTCTGTAGCTCAGATAACTTGGAATGCTGCTGATACTATCCATGGTGATTTCCCATGTTGATGACTTGGTTCATCATTTCCTGATGTTGTTGCTGACTCTACTCATAAAGGCGGCACATTTGTGAAAGTGCCGATTCACTGCCCTGTTGGCTTGACTGTCCCTGAGTGAACTCGTTGCTGGGTTGTGCATCATAATTTTCCTCTGGTGGAGTTGGCATGGAGCGAGTCCAAGGACGAGACATTTTTCACTCTGGGGATATATTTTGTAAAACCCATAAGAAAAGCGGAAAGAGTCGCAAAAACAATTCAAAAAAATTGCATAAAGCTGGCAAATAAAACTAAATGACCCAGCTTACTTAAGAAAAACAAATCGACTTGCGCACGGAGAAGGACTGCTCATTACATATCTTACACACGGGCGGTAATTATACAATACATCACTCAGGATATGCGTACATAATCCTGACATGTTATTTAGGCTAGTGCACTTCTCCAGATCCTACATGATGCGCAAACAGGCTACTTCTCACAACCTATGTACATATCTTACAAAGCGGTACATTACATGGCAGCTAAGCGTACTTAGGCAGAGATGTTGACGACTTCCTTTGCCCTGCCTAGGGCGAGGCGTAGCGAGGTTGGGGACTCGACTTCCTCCTCGCTAATGGGCTCCATACGTGTAGTGTTGCGCAGAGTGGACGGAGCGGTTGCCAGGGGCGGAGCTATACGTACAGGAGTGGGCGCGAAGGGTGGTGCAGTGCGCGCTGGGGTGGGCGCAATGACTTGGTTGAATTCTTCGGTAGAAGGCAGGCGACGAGTAGGCGTATAAGATGCTGAGGACGAGACCAAAGTCAGTGGCGGTGCGATGGGTAGGAGCTCCCTCCTGTTGGCGGCACAGCCATGGACTAAGTCCATGCGGGTAGCTACGAAGTCGTCCACCAGGTTGTCGAAGGCTGCCTCCAGGGCCCGGAGATACTCAATGAGCATCTCAAAAGCCTCGTCTCGTTCTCCTCTGGGGCAGGAGTATGCGTAGTGACAGGTGTAAGGCACATGCATGGAAGATAGCGGTAGCGACGAGTCTTCATCGCGGGAAGGACATCCCTGAGGCGAGCTATCGCCTCACGGGCTGCCATCTGCATAGCATGCCTCTTCGTAGGCATGGCTCTTCTCACGAACCGGAAGCGGCGTAACTCACCACGCCCTCCCTTGAACTGCACCACGGCCTGGTGCATGGTCAGACTGTCGTTGACTCGGTGCTAGCAGAGTGTGAAGACTGGGCGCACAGATGGCCCCATCGCGACCTGAACGATGAAGGAAAGAAGCTTGACGAACCCATCGGGCACGTTGGCGAAGGTCTGAGCGTCGCAGCTGTTGTCGGCCATCTACAAAAGTAGGCAAAAATTCTGCATGGTCAGATCATAAATTTATGCTGACTGACAGAAAATGACTATAATCAAGAAAAATATGAAAAGGCTCAATCATGCTAATAACCAATTAGCGATCGCACCTAGTGGCTTCCTACAGTCAGCCTGGCTCTGATACCAAGCTTGTCACGACCGGTTTTCCAATAAAAATATTTATTGAGAAACCAATCTTTTGAGTCCAGTATGAGAGAAATCCTCCTCACTGGTAGACAAATTCTTGATACAATAAACCAGTAGCATAAAATATATTACAGGGTCGAACTACGGTTGCTCAACCAAATTATTACAAGCACGCCAATAATTATACATAATGGCGGACATGACACAGGGGTGTGCAGGCATACTACTGATTCGAGGATAGGGCGGTGGTGGAGAAACACAGCGGGGAGAGAGATACAAGACTCTAAGTCTGTCATCTCATCGAGCGTTGAGGTGAGGCTCGATGAATTTATTTGGTAGCGGAAGCGGATATAAAACAGTGACCAAATCCAGGGTCGCACGAGACTGATTGGGACTCCTCTAGGTGTCGGACTCGCTATCAAACTCTTCATCCATGAGATCGCCTTCGTCAGCATCTGGCCAAATCAACAAGCCAGTGAGTACTTTGAAAGTACTCGCAAGACAGTTTGGACGTAAGATATGACAAATGCATGCATGAATGCGTCATGAATAATCCACCAATGTACATTCAAAAATTAGCATAACAAGGTAAGTAAAAGGGAAACGGCGGTAGTCCGCCTGAAATCCCAACAAAACATAAATGAAGACCGATCGGGTGTCTGAAGCGACGCCTCGAAAGGTGAACAAATAAATATAAGGAAATGATGCCACAGTCGGACGTCGGGGCGACATCACAGAAAGGGCTTTAAAAGAAATGCCACAGTCGGACGTCGGGGCGACATCACAGAAAGGGCTTTAAAAGAAATGCCACAGTCGGACGTCGGGGCGACATCACAGAAAGGGCTTTAAAAGAAATGCCACAGTCGGACGTCGGGGCGACATCACAGAAAGGGCTTTAAAAGAAATGCCACAGTCGGACGTCGGGGCGACATCACAGAAAGGGCTTTAAAAGAAATGCCACAGTCGAACGTCGGGGCTACATCACAGAAAGGGCTTTAAAAGAAAGTAAAATACAACAATGCCACAGTCGGACATCTGAGCGACATCGCAGAAAGGGCTTTTATTCGCAAGGAAATAATACTCATAATAAATGTTCAATTCATGAGAATAAATGGGTTAGTCCATCCACAGGAATAATCATTTAACCGGACTTAGCACTCATGCGATTCACCGGAGTCTCTGTCATCAAAACTGACATTTGATCAGGATAAGATAATATCGATCTAGGACATGGAATAGATGATTTGGAGGAATATATGACTCTGCAGAGTTTGTACAAAATTTTTCCCACAACCAACGGATTTTCGTAGTCACGAAGGACTAGTTCCGTTTACGGTATTTCGGAAGAAAACACAGCTAACCAGTACACACCCATCCTACCTCTCGATGCTAGGAATCACCCTAGACATCGTCCAAGAAAAACTTTTGAGACGGGGAGATCACAATCTCGAATAGCATGGGATCAAATTTATATACGCGCGCTCTAAGGGGTGCCCCCCTCTCGGTCCCAACCGGAAACACCCATGCCCCCTGACCGGATGACTAGCTTTAATCCAGGGCCATGGAACCATCATCACGGCCTCTCCTTTTTGGTGTGTACCAGGAAAGCGGTTTGCAACTTACTAAACCATATTCCTTGCGGAAAACATGTGGTAGTACAGGGAAGGAAATGAGAGGAACTGGACCGATACGGTTTGACACTGAAGTCACATAGTCTGGCATAAGACTGGCATGCTACAACACTGCCATCTTACCCATCCTCATGCCAACACATGGCCATTCATACTCACATCCATCCACTTATGGATCATCGAACTCACTTACCTCAATATTGCATAAAATAACGTTCATCGATATGCTCCTCAACATGCCATGAAACTAACTAAATGCAAAACATGCCAAGACACTCATCATATCAAAAGTTCAAACATGCTTGCCTGGTTCAGAGTAGTCGGAGCCTAGCTCGGTGAAGTTCGCGGCTCCGTCACCTCCTTCGGTATCTACGGTATAAAGAAAATATATGCGCTATCGTAAATACCAAGGGGTGCACAAATAGTATTCCAAATATTTTTCAAATAAATATGATAAAAAACTAGACAAAATTTTAAAGAGAACAGAAAAAGAATCAATCAAAAATTCCTTTCTATTTAAAAGTTATAAGGGTTTTTGTCCAGGGACTCATCTGTAATGAAACAGAAGATTTCCAGGGGCTAGCTTATAAAAACAGAAAACGCTTCGGCAGAAACTATGCCAGCCCAAAGGGAAAGCGCATTTGGCAGAAGGCGTTTTCAGAAAACGCTTCGTTTAGAAAGGACAGAGAGGCTGACAGCGGGTCCCGCCTGTCAGGTTTGAACTTTCAAAAAGGGGGAAACGAAGCTCGTCGGCGCCCGAGAGCCGCGGTGGTCGCCGGCAGCGATCCACGGCGAGGCAGGGGGATCGGAGGGTACCTCCGTGTTCAGGGCGCCATTCCGCGTCGGTTGGTGGTGGTGGTGGTCGCCGGTGAGTACCACGTCGACGGCGAGCCTGGCTCCGGCGGACGGCGGCTCGGGTGGTTGCGGACTTCGTCGGAGAGAGCTGTGAAGATCAAATTGAGGAGGGGGTTAGGCTTCTGGTAGCTAGAGGGGGTAACGGACGGGGTTTGGGCGCCGGAGACGGCCTCACCGGAGCGAATCGAGCTGGTGGCCGAGGCGGAGCGAGGCGGCCGGAGTCGAGGAAGAAGGGCCCCTCGAGGCTCTTCTAGTTGCTGGTCGGGGTCCAGTGAGGTGGTGGAGGTGTGCGGGGGCGAGAGGGAGCTTAGGGGCGCTATATATAGTCGGCCCGAGGCGGTTGCCGCGAACGGGATAAGTCCAGCGAGTGATTACGGCGACGCTGTGGTTGGGCAGTGGGATTAGGGGCTTGGGCAACGCCGTTGAGGTCCACCGGTTCCATTTAGGTGCTAATCAGCCTGGGATTTGGTACTAGGGGCGAGTTCGACAGAACGGGACGGCGCGGGCCCGTCGGCGGCAGTGAGCACGTTCCGTGCTTGCCGGGCCACGGCGACGGTGCCACGGGTGTGCGCTGGCATGCATGAGGCCACGCGGAGAGCAGAGGGCGTTGGGCGGCGCCGAACGGCGTTGAGCCGCCGTTCCGTCCCCTGTCGGCCGCCACGGGAGGTCCCGACGCCGCAGAAGACGCTGGCGAGGGCGGGCCAGCGTGCCACCGACGCCAGGAAGAGGCCAAGTGCGCGTGTGGTGCTCCAGACAGTAGGAAGAGGCGGCGAGGAACGTGCCAAGTGCACTGTGAACGCGTGAGTGAAGCTGACGGACGAAAAATGACACTGAAGTCTGAATTTTTCTGAATTTGCAAAGGAACAGTGCAGCTCAGGTGTTCGACAGAATGTTTTTGGCCTCTGGGGATTTTTCCTTGAGCTGATTTTTGGTGGAGTGGCTTCTCATTGCTCCAGTAGGCTGCTTGATTTTTGGTGGAATTTTTGGAGGAGTGTAGATATGAATTTCATCAAATTTGGCAAATCTGGTCCAAACTTGCAGAGACTGAATTTTGAAAAATTTGAAAAGAGAAGGAGTGGATCAAGATGGTTCTAGGTTGTGGGTACAAAGGACTATCCAGGAGAGTTGGTTTGAGGTCAAAACTCAAATGCAAAAGGGTACTTGCTTTGAAAATCACTAAGGCTCAAAATAATTTGCAGAATTGATTTGAGGGGAAAAAGAATTAGAATAAAATCCAAAACTTGCTTGGATTAGTTGGGACAGAGAACTTAGGCTGATTACTAGGAGTAGGGGAGGTTTTGGAGGGGTTTTACCACATGGGCAAAAATGCCAAGTCATGGGTGGTTTCCAAGATATGAAAATCCCAAATTTCATAGAGTTTCTTTTCAAAAGAAAAACAAATTAAACTCCCAAAATAATTTGAGAGGGAACCAACAGAGAAGAAGTTTCATAACATCAAACACCACAGTTTGAAGAAAAAATAAAATCCTTGCCAAAGAAAAGAAAGTTTTTTAAGAGGAAGGATTTTCTAAAAAAATGGCCTCTTTTCAAAAACCACAAAGTTTTTTTGATGAAAACCAAATTAAAATTTTGGAGTGTCACAGACCGAGACATGTCTCCGGTCAATAACCAATAGCGGAACCTGGATGCTCATATTGGCTCCTACATATTCTACGAAGATCTTTATCGGTTAGACCGCATAACAACATACGTTGTTCCCTTTGTCATCGGTATGTTACTTGCCCGAGATTCGATCGTCGGTATCTCAATACCTAGTTCAATCTCGTTACCGGCAAGTCTCTTTACTCATTTTGTAATACATCATCTTGCAACTAACTCATTAGTTGCAATGCTTGCAAGGCTTATGTGATGTGCATTACCGAGAGGGCCCAGAGATACCTCTCCAACAATCGGAGTGACGAATCCTAATCTCGAAATACGCCATCCCAACATGTACCTTTGGAGACACCTGTAGAGCACCTTTATAATCACTCATTTACGTTGTGACGTTTGGTAGCACACAAAGTGTTCCTCCGGCAAACGGGAGTTGCATAATCTCATAGTCATAGGAACATGCATAAGTCATGAAGAAAGCAATAGCAACATACTAAACGATCGGGTGCTAAGCTAATGGAATGGGTCATGTCAATCAGATCATTCACCTAATGATGTGATCCCGTTAATCAAATAACAACTCCTTGTTCATGGTTAGGAAACATAACCATCTTTGACTAACAAGCTAGTCAAGTAGAGGCATACTAGTGACACTCTGTTTGTCTATGTATTCACACATGTATTATGTTTCCGGTTAATACAATTCTAGCATGAATAATAAACATTTATCATGATTTAAGGATAGAAATAATAACTTTATTATTGCCTCTAGGGCATATTTCCTTCAGTCTCCCACTTGCACTAGAGTCAATAATCTAGATTACACAGTAATGATTCTAACACCCATAGAGCCTTGGTGCTGATCATGTTTTGCTCGTGGAAGAGGCTTAGTCAACGGGTCTGCAACATTCAGATTCGTATGTATCTTGCAAATCTCTATGTCTCCCACCTGGACTAGATGCAGGATGGAATTGAAGCGTCTCTTGATGTTCTTGGTTCTCTTCTGAAACCTGGATTCCATTGCCAAGGCAATTGCACCAGTATTGTCACAAAAGATTTTCATTGGACCCGATGCACTAGGTATGACACCTAGATCGGATATGAACTCCTTCATCCAGACTCCTTCATTTGCTGCTTCCGAAGCAGCTATGTACTCCGCTTCACATGTAGATCCCGCTACAACGCTTTGTTTAGAACTGCACCAACTGACAGCTCCACCGTTTAATGTAAACACGTATCCGGTTTGCGATTTAGAATCGTCCGGATCAGTGTCAAAGCTTGCATCAACGTAACCTTTTACGATGAGCTCTTTGTCACCTCCATATATGAGAAACATATCCTTAGTCCTTTTCAGGTATTTCAGGATGTTCTTGACCGCTGTCCAGCGATCCACTCCTGGATTACTTTGGTACCTCCCTGCTAGACTTATAGCAAGGCACACATCAGGTCTGGTACACAGCATTGCATACATGATAGAGCCTATGGCTGAAGCATAGGGAACATCTTTCATTTTCTCTCTATCTTCTGCAGTGGTCGGGCATTGAGTCTTACTCAACTTCACACCTTGTAACACAGGCAAGAACCCTTTCTTTGCTTGATCCATTTTGAACTTCTTAAAAACTTTGTCAAGGTATGTGGTTTGTGAAAGTCCAATTAAGCGTCTTGATCTATCTCTATAGATCTTAATGCCTAATGTGTAAGCAGCTTCACCGAGGTCTTTCATTGAAAAACTCTTATTCAAGTATCCCTTTATGCTATCCAGAAATTCTATATCATTTCCAATTAGTAATATGTCATCCACATATAATATCAGAAATGCTACAGAGCTCCCACTCACTTTCTTGTAAGTTGCGGGATGGTGCATTACGGAATGAGTAAAGAGACTTACCGGTAACGAGATTGAACTAGGTATTGAGATACCGACGATCGAATCTCGGGCAAGTAACATACCGATGACAAAGGGAACAACGTATGTTGTTATGCGGTTTGACCGATAAAGATCTTCATAGGATATTGATAACCCACAAGTATAGGGGATCGCAACAGCTTTCGAGGGTAGAGTATTCAACCCAAATTTATTGATTCGACACAAGGGGAGCCAAAGAATATTCTCAAGTATTAGCAGCTGAGTTGTCAATTCAACCACACCTAGAAACTTAGTATCTGTAGGAAAGTGTTTAGTAGCAAAGTAATATGATAGTGATGGTAACGGTAACAAAAGAGTAACGAAAGCAAAGTAATGTTTTTGGTATTTTGTAGTGGTTGTAACAATAGCAACGGGAAAGTAAATAAGCGTAAACCAGTATATGGAAAGCTCGTAGGCATCGGATCAATGATGGATAATTATGCCGGACGCGGTTCATCATGTAACAGTCATAACATAGGGTGACAGAGAACTAGCTCCAATTCGTCAATGTAATGTAGGCATGTATTCTGAATATAGTCATACGTGCTTATGGAAAAGAACTTGCATGACATCTTTTGTCCTACCCTGCCATGGCAGCGGGGTCCTAATGGAAACTAAGGGATATTAAGGCCTCCTTTTAATAGAGAACCAGAACAAAGCATTAGCACATAGTGAATACATGAACTCCTCAAACTATGGTCATCACCGGTAAGTATCCCGATTATTGTCACTTCGGGGTTAACGGATCATAACACATAATAGGTGACTATAGACTTGCAATATAGGATCAAGAACTCTCATATATTGATGAAAACATAATAGGTTCAGATCTGAAATCATGGCACTCGGGCCCTAGTGACAAGCATTAAGCATAGCAAAGTCATAGCAACATCAATCTTAGAACATAGTGGATACTAGGGATCAAACCCTAACAAAACTAGCTCGATTACATGATAAATCTTCCAACCCATCACCGTACAGCAAGCCTACGATGGAATTACTCACGCACGGTGGTGAGCATCATAAAATTTGTGATGGAGGATGGTTGATGATGACGACAGCGACGAATCCCCCTCTCCGGAGCCCCGAACGGACTCCAGATCAGCCCTCCCGAGAGGTTTTAGGGCTTGGAGGCGGCTCTGTATCGTAAAACACGATGAAATCTTCTCTCCTATTTTTTTCTCCCCGAAAGCAGATATATAGAGTTGGAGTTGGAGTCGGGAGGTCTCCAGGGGGCCCACGAGGTAGGGGCACGCCCTAGGGGGGGTGGGGGCGCCCCCACCCTCGTGGAAAGGGTGTGGGCCCCCTGGTCTTCGTCTTTGGCGAGGATTTTTTATTATTTATTGTAAGACATTCCGTGGAGTTTCAGGTTATTCCGAGAACTTTTGTTTTCTGCACATAAAACAACATCATGGCAATTCTGCTGAAAACAGCGTCAGTCCGGGTTAGTCCCATTCGAATCATACAAGTTAGAGTCCAAAACAAGGGCAAAAGTGTTTGGAAAAGTAGATATGACGGAGACGTATCAACTCCCCCAAGATTAAACCCTTGCTTGTCCTCAAGCAATTCAGTTGACAAACTGAAAGAAATAAAGAAAAACTTTTACAAACTCTGTTTGCTCTTGTTGTTGTAAATATGTCACGCTAGCATTCAAGTTTTCAGCAAAGATTATAACTAACCACATTTGAAATAATTCTCAGGTCTCATGATTACCCATATCAATAGCATAATCAACTAGCAAGACATAATAATAAATCTCGGATGACAACACTTTCTCAAAACAATCATAATATGATATAACAAGATGGTATCTCGCTAGCCCTTTCTAAGACCGCAAAACATAAATGCAGAGCACCTTTAAAGATCAAGGACTGACTAGACATTGTAATTCATGGTAAAAGAGATCCAATCATAGTCACACCCAATATAAATTAACAGTGATGAATGCAAATGACAGATGCACTCTCCAGCTAGTGCTTTTAATAAGAGGGTGATGACTCAACATAAAAGTAAATAGATAATCCCTTCACAGAGGGAAGCAGGGATTTGTAGAGGTGCCAGAGCTCGGTTTTGAAATAGAGATAATTAACATTTTGAGCGGTATACTTTCATTGTCAACATAACAACCAAGAGATGGCGATATCTTCCATGCTACACACATTATAGGCGGTTCCCAAACAGAATGGTAAAGTTTATACTCCCCCTCCACCAACAAACATCAATCCATGGCTTGCTCGAAACAACGAGTGCCTCCAACATACATCAGGTCCCAGGGGGAGTTTTGTTTTGCAATTATTTTGATTTAGTTTGCATAAAGCATGGGACTGGGCATCCCGTTGACCAGCCATTTTCTCGTGAGTGAGGAGCGGAGTCCACTCCTCTTGAGAATAACCCGCCTAGCATGGAAGATACAGGCAGCCCTAGTTGATACATGAGCTATTCGAGCATACAAAACAGGATGATTATTTGAAGGTTTAGAGTTTTGGCACATACAAATTTACTTGGAACGGCATGTAGATACCGCATATAGGAAGGTATAGTGGACTCATCTGGAATAACTTTGGGGTTTAAGGGATTGGATGCACAAGCAGTATTCCCGCTTAGTACAAGTGAAGGCTAGCGAAAGACTGGGAAGCGACCAACTAGAGAGCGACAACAGCCATGTACATGCATTAAAACTAATAAACATTGGATGCAAGCATGAGTAGGATATAATCCACCATGAACATAAATATCGTGAAGGCTATGTTGATTTGTTTCAACTACATGCGTGAACATGTGCCAAGTCAAGTCAATTAAATCATTCAAAGGAGGATACCACCCCATCATACCACATTATAACCATCTCAATAGCATGTTGGCACGCAAGGTAAACCATTATAACTCATAGCTAATCAAGCATGTCACAAGCAACTATGATCTCTAATTGTCATTGCAAACATGTTTATTCATAACAAGCTGAATCAAGAACGATGAACTCATCATATTTACAAAAACAAAAGAGGTCGAGTTCGTACCATCTTTTCTCATCTCAGTCAGTCCATCATATATCATCATAATTGCCTTTCACTTGCACGACCGAACGATGTGAATAACAATAAGAGTGCGCGTGCATTGGACTAAGCTGGAATCTGTGAGCATTTAGTAAACAGGAGAAGACAAAGCAATATGGGCTCTTGATTAAATCAACAATAAAGCATATAAGAGCCACTTCAACAATTTAATTATGGTCTTCTCCTATTGACCCCCAAAGAAAGAAAAGAAATAAAACTATTTACACGGGAAAGCTCCCAACAAGCAAACGAAGAACATGAAATCTTTTTGAATTTTCTTTTTTAATTACTACTACAAGCATGGAAATTAAATTAATTAAAAGCTACAACTATTTTTTTGGTTTTTCTTAAGGTTTATTAAACACACAAGAAGAAAGCATAAAAAAGGAAAATAAACTAGCATGGATGATACAACGAAAAAGTATGAGCACCGACATCTAGCAATGAGGGTGTGTGAACATAAATGTAATGTCGGTGAGAAATACGTACTCCCCCAAGCTTAGGCTTTTGGCCTAAGTTGGTTTATGGCCACGGCTGGCCTGGCTGATATCCATAATAATAGTTGTTGGGGTCGTACTGTGATGCAGCTGCTATCGCCTCTTGAGCTGCAGTGTGGCGACGAGCGGCCTCCGCCCTCCTCTTGTACTCATCTGCCTCCTCTCTGGTAATAGTATATTCTCCTCTTGCCTGATAATCAAAGAAAGCAGGAGCAGGGAGAGTAATACGGATAGCACGGCATCTGTCAAAGATTAGTCGGTACTGGAGAGGTGATTCGTTCCTCTCGACAAAATGGTGGTGAACCATAGCATTAAAATCTAGATAGGGAGGAGGTAATTCAATATCATCTTCGCGTACATCTATACCAAGAAAAGTAGCTACGTGAGTTGCATAAATTCCACCAAGGAAATCTCCATTAAGTCTATTAAGATGCAACCTACGTGCAACAATGGCTCCCATATGATAAGATTGGTCTCCTGACACAACACTCCTGAGAATGCTAAGGTCAGGGACACACATGTGACATGCTTCATCCTTAGCATTTATGCACCTACCTATGAAGAGAGCAAAATAATGTATAGCAGGAAAGTGAATGCTCCCTATTGTAGCTTGCGTTATATCTCTAGATTCCCCTACAGTTATACTAGCAAGAAAGTTTCTAAATTCAGATTTAGGGGATCCCTAACACTACCCCATCGTGGAAGTTTGCATGTAGTGGTAAAATCCTCTAAGTCCATGGTATAAGATTTATCATAAAGATCAAACAGGACAGTTGGAGAATTACGTGAAGTGGAAAATCCAAACCTCCTCACAAAAGAGCTTGTGAGATCATGATACTGGGGGCATTTGTCTGCCTCAAAGTCCTCAAGACCGGAATTACGCAAATATGCGTTAAATCTTCTTTAATTCCCGCTCGATCCATAAAATTTTCAGAAGGCCACTCACAAGGACGCACTGGAGCGTCTCTTGGTGGCTCTTCGTCAGCATCACGCATTGCAAGCCTGGGTCCTTACTTCTTTGAAGAACCACCTTGGAACATTTTCCTAAGCATATTTCTTCCTCTGGAAAATTCTGAATTTTTTTAGTAACTTCAAAATAAAAGTAAACCAAACTCAATAATATTAATAGCAACTACTCCTACAAGTGCCTAGAGCCTATATCATGCATCAAAACTACTTTTGACCATATAAATTTGACATGCAAGCTCAAGAACAGGGTCACCTAAGCAGCAAAAATTTTCAATGAATAAAGCATTAGAACAAAAACTAATTGGACTAATGGAGGAGTCACATACCAAGGAACAATCTCCCCAAGCAGTTTTGTGAGAGGTGCTTTGAGCAAGGAGATCGAAAATGGCAGCAAAACGAGCTTGGAGTCGGGTTTGAGCTGGTTATTCGTGTTTGTGGGAGGAAGATGAAATGTGTGGGTGTAGGAATAAGTGGAGGAGGGCCACCATGGGCCCACGAGGCAGGGGGCGTGCCCTCCACCCTCGTGGCAAGGTGGTTGCCCCCCTGGTGTGTTCTCTGTTCCATAAATCCTCAAATATTCTAGAAAAAAATCATATTTAATTTTTAGGGCATTTGGAGAACTTTTACTTTCGAGGTATTTTTATATTGCACGGATAATCAGATAACAGACAGAAAAATATTTATTTTTATTTTATTTCAACTAAATAACAGAAAGTATAGAGAGGGTACAGAAGGTTGTGCTTCTAGTTTTATCCATCTCATGCTCATCAAAAGGAATCCACTAACAAGGTTGATCAAGTCTTGTTAACGAACTCATTCCAAATAACATGGAACCGGAGAAATTTCGAATAACACTATGTTACCTCAACGGGGATATGCACATCCCCAATAATAAGAATATCATATTTCTTCTTGACAGTAGGAAGAGGAAATTTAAAACCTCCAAATATAATCGATGGCATTTTTCCAATAGAATTGATACTATGAACTTGAGGTTGTTTCCTCGGAAAGTGTACCGTATGCTCATTACCATTAACATGAAAAGTGACATTGCCTTTGTTGCAATCAATAACAGCCCCTGCAGTATTAAGAAAAGGTCTTCCAAGAATAATAGACATACTATCGTCCTCGGGAATATCAAGAATAACAAAGTTCGTTAAAATAGTAACATTTGCAACCACAACACGCACATCCTCACAAATACCGACAGGTATAGTAGTTGATTTATCAGCCATTTGCAAAGATATTTCAGTAGGTGTCAACTTATTCAAGTCAAGTCTACGATATAAAGAGAGAGACATCACACTAACACCGGCTCCAAGATCACATAAAGCAGTTTTAACATAGTTTCTTTTAATGGAGCATGGTATAGTAGGTACTCCTGGATCTCCAAGTTTCTTTGGTATTCCACCCTTGAAAGTATAATTAGCAAGCATGGTGGAAATTTCAGCTTCTGGTATCTTTATTTTATTTGTAACAATATCTTTCATGTACTTAGCATAAGGATTCATTTTGAGCATATCAGTCAATCGCATACGCAAAAAGATAGGTCTAATCATTTCAGCAAAGCGCTCGAAATCCTCATCATCCTTTTTCTTGGATGGTTTGGGAGGAAAAGGCATGGGTTTCTGAACCCAAGGCTCTCTTTCTTTACCATGTTTCCTAGCAACAAAGTCTTTCTTATCATAACATTGATTCTTTGATTGTGGGTTATCAAGATCAACAACAGGTTCAATTTGTACATCATTATCATTACTAGGTTGAGCATCATTATGAACATCATCATTAACATTTTCATTAGGTTCATGTTCATTGCCAGATTGTGTTTCAGCATCAGACAAAGATATACCATTTGGATTATCACGTGGTTCAGCAATAGGTTCACTAGAAGTTTGCACAGTTCTATCATTTTTTTTCTTCCTTTTAGAAGAACTAGGTGCATCAATATTATTTCTCTGAGAATGTTTCTCAATTCTCTTAGGGTGGCCTTCAGGATACAAAGGTTCCTGAGTCATTCTACTAGTGCTAGTAGCCACTTTAACAGCATAATCATTTTTCTTACTATTCATCTCATTGAGCAATTCCTTTTGAGCTTTAAGTACTTGTTCTACTTGAGTGGTAGCCATAGAAACATGTTTGCTAACAAGTTTAAGTTCACCTCTAATATTAGCCATATAATCACCCAAGTATTTAATCATATCAGCATCTTGTTTTAATTGTCTACCAAAATAAGCATTGAAGTCTTCTTGCTTAAACATAAAATTATCAAACTCATCCAAGCATTGACTAGCAATTTTAGTAGGAGGGATTTCAACTTTATTATATCTATAGAGAGAATTTACCTTTACTACATGTGTCTGGTTATCGAGGTCTGGAGGTTCTTCAATAAATAAAGGATTAAGATCACATGTTTCTTCAATAGGCGGTAAATTAAGACCATGTATTTCTTCAATAGGAGGTAAATTCTTAACATCTTCAGCTTTAATACCTTTTTCTTTCATAGATTTCTTTGCCTCTTGCATATCTTCGGGACTGAGAAATAGAACACCTCTATTCTTCGGAGTTGGTTTAGGAATAGGATCATTAATTGGAGCAGGAGCTGGCTCAGGAGGTGCCCAATTATTTTCGTTTGTAAGCATATTATTCAATAAGATTTTAGCCTCATCCTATGTTCTTTCCCTGAAAAGAGAACCAACACAACTATCCAGGTAATCTCTGGAAGCATCGGTTAGTCCATTATAAAAGATATCAAGTATTTCATTTTTCTTAAGAGGATGATCAGGCAAAGTATTAAGTAACTTGAGAAGCCTCCCCCAAGCTTGTGGGAGACTCTCTTCTTTAATTTGCACAAAGTTGTATATTTCCTTTAAAGCAGCTTGTTTCTTATGAGCAGGGAAATATTTAGCAGAGAAGTAGTAAATCATATCCTGGGGACTATGCACACAACCAGGATCAAGAGAATTAAACCATATCTTAGCATCACCCTTTAATGAGAACGGAAATATTTTAAGGATATAAAAGTAGCGAGATCTCTCATCATTAGTGAACAGGGTGGCTATATCATTTAATTTAGTAAGATGTGCCACAACAGTTTCAGATTCATAGCCATGAAAAGGATCAGATTCAACTAAAGTAATTATATCAGGATCAACAGTGAATTCATAATCCTTATCAGTAACACAGATAGGTGAAGTAGCAAAAGCAGGGTCAGGTTTCATCCTAGCATTTAGAGATTGCTTATTCCATTTAGCTAATAACCTTTTGAGTTCATATCTATCTTTGCAAGCTAAAATAGCTAAAGAATCTTCTTGATCAAATAAATAACCCTCAGGAATAACAAGTGATTCTTCATCATCACTTACATCATCATAATCAGATTCAATATTTTCAATCTCTCTAGCCCTAGCAAGTCGTTCCTCGAGAAAATCACCAAGTGGCACGGTAGTATCAAGCATAGAAGTAGGTTCATCATAAGTATCTTGTATAGAAGAAGTAGCACATCAATAACATGCGACATCATAACGAATAGCAGAAGAAGGTTTAGGTGTCGCAAGCTTACTCATAACAGAAGGTGAATCAAGTGCAGAGCTAGATGGCAGTTCCTTACCTCCCCTCGTAGTTGAGGGATAAATTGTTGTCTTAGCATCTTTCAAGTTCGTCATAGTGTCCAGCAGATATAAATCCCAATTTACTCAAAGAATAGAGCTATGCTCCCCGGCAACGGCGCCAGAAATTAGTCTTGATAACCCACAAGTATAGGGTATCGCAACAGCTTTCGAGGGTAGAGTATTCAACCCAAATTTATTGATTCGACACAAGGGGAGCCAAAGAATATTCTCAAGTATTAGCAGTTGAGTTGTCAATTCAACCACACCTGGAAACTTAGTATCTGCAGCAAAGTGTTTAGTAGCAAAGTAATATGATAGTGATGGTAACGGTAACAAAAGAGTAACGAAAGCAAAGTAATGTTTTTGGTATTTTTAGTGATTGTAACAATAGCAACGGGAAAGTAAATAAGCGTAAACTAGTATATGGAAAGCTCGTAGGCATCGGATCAATGATGGATAATTATGCCGGATGCGGTTCATCATGTAACAGTCATAACATAGGGTGACACGGAACTAGCTCCAATTTGTCAATGTAATGTAGGCATGTATTCCGAATATAGTCATCCGTGCTTATGGAAAAGAACTTGCATGACATCTTTTGTCCTACCCTCCCGTGTCAGCGGGTTCCTAATGGAAACTAAGGGATATTAAGGCCTCCTTTTAATAGAGAACCGGAACAAAGCATTAGCACATAGTGAATACATGAACTCCTCAAACTACGGTCATCACCGGTAAGCACTACAAAAAAATACACTTCCGTGATGATACGTGTTTGTCACAGTAGGTCGCGTTTTTTGTCATGCATGTACATCCATGACAAATTTATGACAGAATCAAGATAGTCATACCTGTGCTATCGTAGAAGTGTTCCATGACATTACCAAAATTATCATCACGGAAGTGTCCACTTCCATGACGATAAATCGCGCTTCACAGAAGTGCTTTCGTCAAGGGTGACCGACACGTGGCATCAAACGTAACGGAACACTGTTAAGCTATCGGGTCAGGTTTTGGATCCGATAACTCGTTAACAGCCCCGACCAATGGGAAATTTCCACGTGTAAAATTCTTATTGGCCAGACAAAACACGTGTCAGCTCGTCAGTGGGTCAGATAGGCGCCTATGATACGCTGACATGTGGCACGGCCCAACAGAGGCCCATTCCTGTGAAAAGGCCAGCCCGTTTGACTTGGTCAAAAGGTGGCGGGCCGACCCATGTAAAGCCTGTTAACGGCCTGTTCGCATATAGCCCATTTACAGCCCGCTAACCCAAGGCCCGTTATGCCCTATCCGAATTAGGCTTAGTAGCGTCATCTGGGCCATCCAATATGATTCCAGCCCGTTTTCACTTCTGGCCCATGTATGGCCCATGACGTCTTTCGGCCCATATGAGGCCCTATGTAACTCTTAGCCTATTAACGGCTCGTGGTGAAACTGGCCCGTAATGAACAGTGTATCACTTTACACCCATTAACGGCCCCTGGTGAAACTGGCCCGTAATGAACAGTGTATCACTTTATACCCATTAACGGCCCGTTATTCCGTTGGGCCGTTTCCAGCCCATGTTATCTTTCGGCCTTCTCAGAGCCCATTTATTCTTGGGCTCATTTCCAGCATTCGTTTACTTACGGCCCGTTACTGTCATTTTCTGCTTGTGGGCCAAATTCAGCCCGTGGTTACAGTCGGCCCGTTTGTGGTCCGTTAATACGTTGGGCCGTTTTCATAGCGTCATCAAATACGACCTATTAACGATGGCCCGTTATGGTCGGCCCATGAACGGGCGATTCCAACTCTAACCCGTTTACGGCCATAATGCGGCCTGTTATTGGCCCATGTTTGGGCAATCGATCATACGGCCCGTATAAGGCCCATTGATGATACGACCCGTAGAAGGCCCATTGTTTCTACGGCCCGTAGAAGGCCTACTGTTTCTACGGCCCGTAGAAGGCCCACTGTTTCTACGGCCCGTAGGAGGCCCAGTGTCACTACAGTAAATATTAGCCCATGGTTATTGTGGCCTAGTTTAAAAAAATAGGTTATTGCAGCCACTAGTTAACCGTGGAAAAAGAACTGCAATGACTACAAGCAAACAAATAAACAAGACAACAAGGAAATAAATAAGCAAGCAACTAACACTAGGCTATCACGGCTATTACACATATTACATCCACTGGGCATCAAAGTTCGCCACCAGTGCAGATATAAGGAACAAAGCAGCATATCATATACACTGGCCGTCAAAATTGGCCACCAGTGCAAATAAACGCGGCAGCAAAACAAGAGCATAACTGAAACAACTTCAGAAGAGCTCAAGAAACGTTATCCTGGGTATCCACCATGCTGGCAATAAGCTTAGCAAGCTGATTAGCTTTGTCCTATTTGGCGCTAAAATCCTCCAACGCTTGCTATTGCACCAGAAAGTATGCATCTGAATGCTCCAGGGACTTCCATAGTCCTTCTGCTTCTTGTCACAGCACAGCTGATCGATGTCTTTCAGCTTGTAGTTGAGACTCAAGAAACCGAACTGATTCAGACAATGAGTTTGAATAGCTTGTGCAAGCGGTACTGGCCAATAACTCCAACACTAAACCAAGACAGGATGTGTCACTATCCTGAACCTTATTTGCATTACTTCCTTTACCGTTGCTTAATAAGGCACTCTTCCCCAATATTCTGTCAGCATTCTAAAAGAAGAAACAAGCAGACACATAACAAGCTTAGCATGTACTAGTATATGAAACTCATTTCGGTGAACCATTTCATTAGTAAGGTGGACAGGATTAAACTACCAAGTCTTCTATTGCCAAGTACTAGTACATAATAAAAGCATCAAAAAAACATATATCTATGTCCTATGGTAGCAATGGAATCTTAAATTAGAACAGTTGTTCTTTAGGTTTAGGCACTTGTTCTACATGAACAGAGTACAGTAAGACGCAAGAATATAATACTTAAAAATAGAAAATGAGCTCATAGACCTTACCACATTCTTGGTTCGGGACCAGTACAGAACAAGGTGTTCCCAGTCATCGTCCAGTAAATGTGTCTCAGGAGAACGTAAGGGAATTTGATGAGTTTCTTTGTCGATGAAGTATGTTTTCATTAGGTAATTCCGATACTGCCACCAAGCATTATTGAAGATAGAAGAGGTATTAGCACAGGTTACCTCATCCTGAGTTTCCAAATCGGTCCTTCTCTATAGAGAAAAATGGGAAAATTTGTTGTATTATAACCATCATGGAGGTAGGATGTATGGGACGAAGCAAAGTAATTGCCATGAATAACATTACTTACACATAACTCCTGGACAAACACCTGCAACTGGCATTTTCCTTCATCTTTAGTATAATATTTCCAAGATGGGAATATACGCACATACGATTTAACAACATCAAATGCGATAGATGCTAAACTACGACTAGCTGGTTGTGCTTCCTCCACAGGATTAGGTGTACTAACTGGTGGAGTTGGGTTCGCCGTGATAGTACTGGCCCTTTGGGCACTGGAGCTGCCTTACTAACTGCTCTTGTTTGGGAGCTCTATGGTGGAGATGGTGCTGTGTCAACAGGAACTGGGTTACTATCGGCTGGGGTTGGGGTTAGATTGGGTGAAGCTGGTTCTCTGTCCATCGTAGTAGGGGTACAATCGGCGAGAGTTTGGGTTATGTGTGGTAGGGCTGGTTCTTGTGCATGTACAACCGGGGTGCTATCTCCACCAAGAGGTAGCAATGTTTTATTTGAAGACCGTGTTTTTAGTCCGCTAGATATTTGCATCACCCGCTCCAATTCAAATGGCTGATAAACAGGAAACATAGTTGAATGTACAAAAATTGTATGAGCGATAGATGCAATAGATAGTGTGGGAAAAGAGGGCATGAAATAGTTGACATGTATATTGTTTAACTAAAACGGATAGCATGACATAATTTCACATATATGATGTCTATCTAAACTGGATAGCATAGCATAACATAATTCAAAGATATGATGAATAACTAAACAGGATCGCATGACATAATTCACCTACATGTTATCTAAGTAATCATGATCGCATCATTTAATTCACATATGTGATTTATATGCTAAACAGAGGGCATTCGATATGATGTCTGAACTAAGAACATGGTGTTGAATATTGTGTATATGATGTCTAAACTATGCAATGCAAGACACCGTATGCATGATATGAGCAGTATAACCGTGCCAAGTTAGAGCATACACCTCAGTGGGGGAATAGGACTAGTCATCTGTCTCTGAATCCATCTCTGAGGAGCTATCGGGACCCAACAAGAGATCTGCTTCGACAGGTAGCATTGTCTGCTCTGAAGGCCTTGTTTTCACTCCAGATTTTTCCATCTCCCACCCAAATGGCTGATTCACAAGAAGAGTAGTTTAATGTACAAACATTGTCGACAAATGGAAATGTAATGAAGAAAAGGATGGGCAAGATATCATTCAAATATATGATGCCTGGTTAAACAGGATGGCATTGCACATTTCACATATATTATGGCTGGCTAAAAGACATGAGACTGCATAATTCCCATATATGATATAGAAACTAAACAGGTGGCATTATAGAACATGTCTAAACTAAGCAGATGACATATATGATGTCAAAAATAGGCACTGCAAGGCAACATATGCATGATATGACTAACATCATCATGCCAAGGTAGAGCAAACACCTTGGGGGTAAATAGTTGTGGTTAGCGGCGTCCGAATCCGTCTTAGAACAGATATCTTCCTCGGGATTACAATCTGGAGAGGGGTGGGGAGGGTTTGCCATTGAACCCACTATGGAGCGATGTCTGCATGACATTGTATTGCCGCGCAAAACTCTTCTCTTTTTCTCTACATGTTCAGCATGACTGTGTACAATATCTGACATGCATACGAAAAAATATGGTGAGATTATGTAAGGAGAGCATGCAGAAATTTAGAGTGATGGTAACAACCAGTGGATCGATGTTTTTCCGTTGAACCAAAATAGCCCTAATGGATCGACGTGAATGTATAGTAATAAGTGATGCAACAAGTGTACAACCTCTTTGC
Source organism: Triticum dicoccoides (assembly GCF_002162155.2). Classification (NCBI taxonomy): domain Eukaryota; kingdom Viridiplantae; phylum Streptophyta; class Magnoliopsida; order Poales; family Poaceae; genus Triticum; species Triticum dicoccoides. The sequence continues at coordinate 752,518,457 of NC_041382.1, forward strand.
CGTAGCCGTGTCGACCTCAGCATCATTGGGTTGGTCGCTGAAGCAGTTGAGGCAGAGGTGGCTGTCAGAGGTGTGGAGGAAGATCTGAGGAATCTGTAGACGGTGTCCAGGGCACTGCTCTGTTGTGATGGATCGTTCTGTCGTTGGAGCAGCTCCGGTGAGCCGTAAGACGTCAAGGCTAAAGCAGCACAAGACAGACATCGTCAATCTCAAGTGGGATTCTAATAGCATCTCCAATAGATGATGTAAAATGGATGTAAAATTAACATCACCAAAAACCACCTGACTACAACAGATGAGGTAAAAACTGTTGACTCTAAACTTAACTGTCGAAACTAAAATTTACTTTGGAATCTGAATGCTACTGTCGAAACTGAACGCAATGGTAGCAGAGAGACACTTGACATGTAGTTTTGGGAGGGCCTACAGTTCATCTTCAACCTGCACCCCCCTGAGCCGCCAGCCACCACCGGCCGAACCGTCGGCCCCAGCGCCGCCTCGCCGCCCCGAAACAACTCGCCACCGCCGCCCCGGCCAGCCCTCTAGCCCCCCCTCGCCCGCCCTAAACCCTAAGATAGATAGTGGGGTACCTCTCCGGTGAGCCCCCGTCCCTGCTGCGGGTGGTTCTTCCTTAACTCCGGTAAGCCCCCCCCAACCCCTGAAAATCAACTGACCCAAAAGTCGATTCAGTCGACTGAAGTGTGGCTTAATCGAAGCAAAGCAGCAGCACGAGCGAGGGGGAGAGCAGCAGCAGCTGGGCGAGCGAGCGAGCGAGCGAGAGTCAGAGCAGCAGCAGCAGATCCGGCTGGTATGGACGCCGCCTCTGAAGGGGCCTCGCACTGGGGGAGAGCCGCTGTGGAGATGTCGCCCGCAGCGCTGGCTTCAAGGTAGCCTCTCCATGGGGGTGCGGGATGGAGCACCGTCGGCGCCGGGAGGTCGAGTTAAGGAGAAGGTGCGATGCGATGAGTGTACAACCTCTTTGGTGGTGCCGAGTAGGCCTCGGCTTTGTCCGAGGAGTCAGTGAGGATGCTGCGGTTCCGGTGGAGCAGGTTAAGGCGGCGCTGTGGGGATGGAGCAGCCACGATAGATGAGGCGATCGTCGAAGCAGCTCCTTGGAGGTGGAGGACGGGGCGGCTAAACCGGTGGGACGACGAGATAGACGACAGATCCTCATCCGGGGAGGTGGACGAGGGATGTCGAGCTGTTGCGGTGGATGATGTCGTCGGGGAAGAGGCTCCGGCTGGGCAGCGGTGACGTGGCGGACGGAGGAGGGTGGGGTTTCGCGGCTGGAGCGGAGAGGTTATGGCGGCCTGGGATTTTGAATGGCGAAAAGGGGGCGATGGGATGGGGTGAAGCATGACTTAGGAACACGCTTGTCCAAAATGTAGGGTGTGTTACAAAAGTACCCCCCACCGATTTGAACTAGCGGCCCTTTCGGCTCAGGGTTAGAATGGGGATTTCGCGTGTCGGGATTTGGCAGCTGGAGGGAGTTTTCGCGCGTGTTGTAATTTCGGGATAGCAAGGCGCGGGTTGTGAAAGTGCCAGTTTTGGGAGCACGATATCTGAATTTTCGGGATATAACAAGACACGGGTTGAATTTTAGGGAGAAGCCTAACGTGTAGTAATATTGTACTTGTACGTACCAAATCAATTCGCACTTCCCTCAACCAAAAAGAAAACGAAAAAAATAAAACTATTCACACCACACAAAGAGAGAGTCTTGCCCCGTTTTACTATACAAATGCTATTCAAAGCTACTCCCACCTTCCATCTATATAGGGCCTAACGCGTTTTTCGATGCTAACTTTGACCAAATATTAGAGCAATGATATATGACATGCAACTTACACAAAGCACACCGTTAAATTCGTCTGTGAAAGGTTCTTTCAATGATATAATTTTCACATTGTGCATGTCATTTACTATTAATCTTGTCAATAGTCAAAGGCGGTCTTAAAAATCTCATTACGCCCTATATAGATGGAAGGAGGGAGTATGAATCCATGTTATGTCCGATTAAATTTTTTTTGCTTGCTGTATAATGCATGTAACCTACTCATACCAACATTTTAGTGCATTCCAAATGTCTATACTACCGTTGCAATTCGAACTAAATTTGAATTCGTTTATCTATTTCAATAAGAATCTACAATCATGATTGTTGCCAACTTCAACCATCATAGTTTCCTTGCTATCCGCTAGATATAACTCAGACGGCCTATAATGCAGGATGGCAGGCACACCATCATCAACAACTCCGTTTTTATAAGAGTAGAGATAAAATATATTAAATGTAGTATACCATGTTCATAACCACACCATGTGTATCACCGTTATATATATTCGCACATCCGTCCGTTTGAAACACAATGATAAATTCTTCAAATATCAGAATTCGCTTTTTATAATGAAGTATATATGATCTCTATTCGTCTTTTACACCCACACAACTCTCTTATCTTTGTAGCTAGTGCTAACTTTCTCTTGTGCATGCACACGCCCGCATCCCTCTCACCCTCCCTCAACATTCTCTAGCTCCATCGCGCAAATTCGTCTTTTCACTTTAGGTCGTTCACCCACAGTGTGTGTAGGCCCCCCAACTCCTTCTTTACGGCACACATCGATCGATATGCCTCTCTAGCCAGGTGTGCCTAGCACAAACACAAGCTTCCCCTCTTCTCTTGTCACCGTCCATGCCTCACTCCCACCACTCTTTTCATTGTTCTCGTACTCGCACACTCCTCCCCCTCGATATAGTATGCCTCTCGTACCAACTCCTACATGCATCCATCTCTCTCTATCCTTCTCCTCGTGTCTCATTTGCTTCTAACACACACATGCATGTATACCGATCAATCTCCCAACATATACCTAGATCGACTTTAACTACCCCCCATCGATCGACGTACCTCACAAGTTATGTCTCTCCTTTCTCTTACAAAGGGCGATTGATCTTCCTATGTAGTTACGTCTGCTTACCACAGCCACATCGTCCCCCCTCATCATTCGTGCATGCCTCCTGACCCGTCTCTCACATGCACATGCATAGACAACAAGCAGCCATCTCCTCTCTTATTGATATTGCGGGTGTGCCCTCCGTTTGTCTAGCAAGCCTATCCCACCATTTGTTAGAAGCAACTCCACTACCACCCCCTCCAACACTCTAGCTCTGTCTCTCTCCCAACCTTATTCATCTCCTGCAAATATGCATGGATGCCGATCGATCTCCCTTAATACATGAGGCAGATCGATCTCCTTAATACATGAGGTAGGCCTCTCTCCTCCTCCACACATATACCAGCCATTGTACCTCTATAGTTAATTGGGCCTCCCTCTTCCCCCACCACACACCGATAGTCGAGCGCTGCAGGTAGGTATCCATGCCATAGAGACAAACTGCACATGTCCCATCTCACGTTCCAGTAGACCAGCCACTCTATATCTTTGACGTGGGCACACACAAATTCGATGGCACTCTTTATCGATCGCGCATGCACACACACACACATCATCCCTCTCTTTGATTCTATGTACACCTCAAGCCGATGATACCTCCACTCTCTTCTCGTGGATCGCCCCCTCTATATATATGTTATATCCAGGACTCTATTTCACACACATTGCATATGTTAAAAATTTTGATTGACCCCCCCCCCCAAAACTCTCAAGAACCCACACACTATATATCTCTAGGTTTGTATCTCTCTCACACAACCCCACGTAGGTGGTGTACATATACAAGAAGAGAATAGGTGCACCGTGCATGTACTCACGCTTCGTGCCCAGCCACACCCGCGCGGGTACACGATGGAGCTCATTTCTCCGCAGAAGCTAAATTTGTTTTTGAAACATCAAGTGGCCAGAGACTCAGAAACTTATTTGCCCATTAGTGACTTGTCAGGGCGGTGGATTTTAGTTTGTACGATAATGCTGCATCCACCTAAAGTAACGAAAGTTCTTACGTAAACTTCCTAGTAATTCCCTCTTCGTAGGTGCAGCATTACTCCTAACATTTGTAATATCAGTTTGAAACTTGTAATATTGTCGTGTCCTATTCCTACGTTTTCAAAATCCTGCGAATCAAACATGTCCTGAGTTGGTGATGATGTTGTGCCTCCCATCTTTCACCAATAGCCGTCGGATCTAGATCTGACGCATACAAACCAAGCTTCTCCATTTTTGCAAAAAGATGCCCGCACTTGTTCCCTATTTACAAAAAACTCCTTGTCTCTCACAATCAGCCTCATCTCCTCCCCACCACATCTAGGAGTAGAAGGCCGTGGAAAAATCTAGCGCGATGGCCGCTGCTGGAGCCATCCACCCCCAATCTTGGTGTTCCATGCAATGCACGGGCATCTACGCACAGGAAATTATGTCGAACATGGCTAGTTGTAAGAAGGCTAGCTCTACAGCCATGATGATAGTGACTGCAGACGGTGAGGCTGACTATGGTATGCCAAACACGGCGCCTATACTCAGGTGTCATCTCCGGCGCAGGGTCTTACCACTTCACTGTGAGGAGCAGCATGTAATAATTTGACCAACGGGTAGTACAGTGCTAGTACTCCTACTACTACATTGGTAGTACTACTACTAGTACTAGTAGCACCACCATCTGGATTTAGGAGTACTACCATGTCCATCTGGATTTTATTATTTGACTAGCAATATCTAGTAATGCATGTCACCAAAAATGTACTACTCCCTCTGTAAATAAATACATGGTGTTTTATTCCTATCGGTGAGAGAACTTAATGTTTTTTGCTACTCCTAACTAGAGTACTAATAGGATTACATGCAATGAACTAAACACTGCATGTCATGTTTGGTAGTCTCAAGTCATTGAAAGCATGCACGGCCCACATCTCTCATTGGTTGATATGTCACGAAATAAGAAACAAGGAGGGAGTTAATGCACCGTGCCTAAGTATTTTGGGATTATTTGGTTTCCGTAAGGTGACTTACACAACATTTTTGTTTACATGCATTAACATTTTATTAGTTAAATCAAAGGTCAAAACTTGGTGCAAAATGCAAAGGGGACCAATAAACCAGTAAACATCAAACTTCTCTTGTTTGGCCCCAACTAGAGGTCCGGTAAGATCACTATACTGCACCGGCACGGAGGGGGACGCAGCTTCATTGACTTACGACAACTGCCTTTGGGTGAATGACACGTGGCCCATGGGGTGGCTGGCCCACCTATCATACAGCCAAAGGCAGGTGCAGTAGAGGGCCGAGGAGTAGTACGAAATCCTACGCACCTATGCACACTAACCAAGGGCTGAGTGATCACTCGAATCGCAAGATCAGTTGACTAGAAGCTACGCTAGACACATGGAGGCAATGAGTGCGAGCATCAGCCGATAGTGCCAGACGGTCCACGACGCCGGCCTGCGCCCGGCACCGAGGAACGTCTCCAGGTAGTATTGCTTGAGGCCGCCAGGGCGAGGGGCCGCTTGGATGACAGCTTCGTCTCCTTGTTCGACGAGGTCCTCGTCGGTTTCCTCGACAAGTTCACCGTCGTCAAGAAGCTTGCGGACGACTTTGACGTAAGCCTCTAGCCGACGCGCCCAAGCTCTGTGATGCCCGCCACCCTCAATGGCCACTATGGTAACAACCTCTTCGACGCACTGGTGGCCCTGTGACTGCCCGCCGTCGCGCCGGAGAATGTCCACCTCGAGGTCGCGCTCGCCACGCAGCGCCTGGCGCAGCAAGACACCATCGACATAATCACCCACGTCTACGCGCAAATCGTCCGCAAGGACTACTGCATGCAAGAGGAGGATGATAGGACGCTGGCCTTCTTGGAGCGCAGGGCAACCTTGGACGGCACTATTCAGAAGCACGTTGAGCTCACCGCCAACGCCGCTGCTCCTCACACGTCGGTTGGTGACCTGGCGCACTAGGGCGTGAGGATGTCGTTGAACGTTGATGGATCCGTATGTATTTTTATCTTTCCATCAAATCCATGTAGTAGTATATGATACTACAGTAATTATCTTACATTTTGCATCAACTTCATAAATTTTGTACGTACTCCATGCATGAACGGCGCCAGAACCAAACTTCTCATTACTCTAGGCAAAATCGTTATTTTCTATCTATCGGTCGCGCCATGGAGCAGAACCAAAATTGTTATCCCGGAAAAGAAGGAATTCCTTATTGATATGAGTAGTCTATCATCCCTAATAAGCCAGGCTATCACATACACCCCCACTTAGAGGAACCGACGTCCTCGTCGGGCCACATGAACGTTCCCTCTTGGCACATACGTCTGTGCTTCCAGTCCAGTACATGTGCCATGCCGTGTGCCACGACGGGTCACAAACGCCATGAACAACATGACCGCGCACCTGTCCGCAAACATCCGTGTAACCGCGAGGGTCAGCTCTGATACCAACTTGTAACGCCCCAGACACACCCACCGGTGGTCGTTACTCCTGGCGGGATTTAGACTGGCCCCACATATGAATACTAGTCTTTTCTGCACACTTTGTCCTCACTCGTGCGCACCCGGGAGCAACTTCCCGGTCAGTCACCCATCCTAAAACTACTCCAAGCTGAGCACGCTTAACTTTGGAGTTCTGTCTGAATGGGCTCCCAGAAAAGAAGGAATTCCTTATTGATATAGGTAGTCTGTCATCCCTAATAAGCCAGGCTATCACACATGTGGGCCCACATGTCAGTGAAAATGCAAGAGGACCCACTGAACCTACACATCTTTCACCTCGACGTTCTGGTGATGAAAAACAAATCCAATAAAGACCTTCGGTGGCTGCTTTTGGAGTTACTCAAGAGTAGTAAGATTCTATTTACAGTTTAACCCAAGATGCACATCTCGTGGCTTCAACTACCACTCTATTTTCTTTCATGACACGACTTGGATGCTGGATGTCCCATGTCTCGGCAAAAGGAGGAAGAACCCGACCAAATCTTCGTTCTGCTCTCGGATGAGATTAGTGCACTTGTTGATACTCCTACTAGAATAGAGGCTAGACATGAGACTAGATGCGAGGAAGCAATGTCTACTTCTTTACACTCGAAGAAGAAAGAAGCACGCAAGATCGAGCCTCCGCAGATCAACAATGAATGCATCGAGAAGGCACTAATCCAACTTACAGGAGTAGTAAAATGTATTCTTGTGGTTCTTGTTTTCTTTGGTCTTGCTTTTCTAGTCAAAATTATCGTTGGAGTTCGTGCAAAATGGAGGTCCGTTTGGGGTCGTGCGTTGGAGTTGGCCTTACAAGTGGGACCACAGTTAAGGAAACCGACTATCGGCAAACCCCCACCTCGCCCGCCGCGTGATGGCTGAAGTTAGAGAAACAATGAGGTTGAAGAGATTGCTCTAGCACGGACTCCAAGAAATAATATGGTGTCAGATGGATGTCGTGGTGGTGGCGTGTGCCGGACTCTTGGACGTGAATGCTTGTTCTGGCCCATGCCACCCTACTACTCCTACTACTTACTCCTACTATATAGTACTAGTATCGAGGATTCGAGGTGCTGGTTACGTACAGCGAACACATTAACATATGGCTACAGTAAAAACACCCGCCCGACGCGCGAAGCATGTGAAGCTAGTACAAATAGTGTACTACTATTGTTGATTGGCCTCATCCGATAACCTATTGCAATGCATGTACAATTATGTATTCAGAAAATATTTTTTTGCCTCGTCGCACCACTCACTCAGAGAAGCGACTCGAAAGCCATTCATAAATTTAGTAAGTTTACCACACGCATATCATTTTATTACATACAACATGTCATCAACCCACATCGACAACGAGGATACATTATAAATACTAAAGTTTTCACCACACAACAAATAACAAGCCATGAAATGAACTTCAACTCAACCATTCCGCGGCATTGGAAACGCTTGCTTTGAACCACAACTGATTCTCTGGGATGGGCCATCCGTTGTCGATCTGGAGACCAACGCAGGACTGATCATCCAGGCTGAAGCAGCCTACTATATCAGTACCAGGGTAGGGAACCACCCAAATGTCCAAGGTATAGACACAGTTGCTTCTCATAAATGTGTCAACAGAAGTTGGATCACCTTTCACCATCATCGGATAGTTTTGTCCAAGGAAGAGCGAGTTTTCTCCAAGACTATCAATTATGTGCCAAGGAGAAGGAGTTGGCGCTAGCACACTAGTATCCATACGAATACCATGCAACGGGTGTTGGAATAGGTCCGGAGAGTGCAACCATGGGAGACACCTGCTTCCTTAGCAGTAACATCATCAGTGGGCTGTATACACACAAGAAGAGGTGATCCATCGGAATTAGTTGCCAGGCGCCACAGAGTATATGGGCGCTTCTCGTGATCATCACCATCGGCATCTCCCCCTTGGTTATAAATTTTTTCAAGTATAGGTGGTGGGATGTTCACAGGACCTTGGAAACACAAGAAGAAGGTTAATTAGTAAAGGGAAACTTGCTAACCCGCATGCATGTGGATGAAACAATTATAATTATGGTGGAAGACAAACGTACCGAAACTACGAGGATACCATGCAAAAAGAGTGCCACGAGTGGTGGCAGCAAACACAAGGCCCTCGTATTGAATTGCATCACAATACTCATTCGTGCACAGAAAGTGATTTTTGAGCAATGTCCATCGAGTCAAACCACTAAGGATGGCAACAAGCTTGTCGAAGATAGCAACAACTTCATAGTTGTTGTAATTCCAAGAGCGGTTGGGAACTCGACAAATTGCTATCTTCCGTAGAAGACAGTCACCATGATCGTATTTGAACGCGCGTACATTACTGGTGTGCTCAACCTCTGGGCAGTGTGCTGAGATTTTTGGAAGTGGAACCCGGTGACGAGTGTACACATTCACAAGTTCCCACTCGCAGTTGGACCCAATGTAAACAACTCAATCTCCATTTGCGCCCGCCCAAGCCTTGCCCTCAAGCGATGGCATCTTAACATCATGCGTATCATTATCAAGCGGCATCAAGTTGCACATGGCGAGGACTCCGTCGTGCCAGCGCCAGTCATCGGGGTCACGGCGAAGAAGATAGGGGAGATCAAACCGCTCCTTGACTCTTGGGTTCTTTGTAATGATGTTATTAGTTGAGTCGAGAATGGGCTTGAACGAACCTGCCATGCTAGCCGATGTGATGACGTCGCACCGATCAATGAGTTCCTCCACCACGTCATCTTTCAGATCGGGGCAAGAATAACAGGATCCTTTTCGGCCTGTTCCCTCCATGGAGAAGACGATCGAACAATGGCAGAAGAAAGGGTGAAGGGCTGAAGGAAAATGGAGGAGGGAGAGGAAGAGCATGCGACAGCAGTTCCAAATTGAGAGGGAAAGGCGAAGAGTCGGTGGACGGTTGCGAGTTTTCCACGGTTCACGAAGAGGCGCCCCGGCCTACACGTCCATTCAGAAATACTCCTACTACTCGCCGTCGTCTCACTGATATGTTGGAACGGGACCACATGTCAACGAAACATGGTGTGTAATTTCTCGCGCAAAATGCGATCTGGCCGCGTTGGTCCGAGGTGCCGCATTAGTTATCGACCTTTATTTTTTTAATGGCGTGCCGATCAGTTTTGAAGCACGACTAACTGGTATTGTACGTGGAGAGGATGACAGCAGGGACCCGCCAAGGTCATGGCAGTACGCAAGCAAGTGCCTCCTTATTTCAAGCCAATAAAAAAATGGCTCCTCCTAGTGGATTTCTGACATCTGGATCCCATGCCATTGTCAACGTAGTCAATAAACGAGAGAATTGCACAACGAGCGGCTGACACCAGGGACCCAGCAGCTCGCCCAGTTATTTTTGTTTTGGCTTAGTTTGATAAATGCCACTCCAAATCTGGTGTATCCGAGAAATGCCACTGCAATTTCCAAACTTTGAAAAATGCCATTTCATGCCATTTCTAGTGGCATTTTTCGAAGTCTGGAGTGGCGTTTTTCAAAGTTTGCAAATTGCAGTGGCGTTTTTCAAAGTTTGCAAAAATTGCAGTGGCATTTTTTAAAGTTTGGAAATTGCAGTGGCATTTTTATGAATCGCCATAATTGGAGTGACATTTATCTAATTTGTTTTTGAGACGGAAGTAGGGTGTCAACTGGGCTGTGCGGGACACTCTGGCCTGTCTAGACAGCCTTTTTTTTATGTTTACCACAGACCAGCCCAGTAGTTTTTTTTCTTTCTGAAAATGGCTAGCCCGGTTCTTTTGTGATTTGTCAAGTAAGTCGCTTTATCAGGCCTGCTAGGCTGCAAATCTTTCAAGACGAGAAGAGCTTCATTCGGCTGGCCGAGAAAATGGCCTATCAGTAATGAGAAATGGGCTGTACATTTTTAAACACATTAAACCGACAATTATTTTCAAATATCTTTTTCTCATTTCGAGATTTTAAATTGCATTGATTTTCATGCGTGGACAATTTATTGGATCTTATATTGATATAAATTTATTTTTAAAATCAGTCTGAATGTGACTCGAAATTTCGGGATTAAAAACAGTTCAGACCGCACCGACATATGTAAAATTTCGTATAATTTTTTAACCGTGGCCACAATATGGGCTGTAATGCTAACATAAAGAATATGGGCTCCAAAAAAACCCGTAAGAAATAGCAAATGGGCTGTAAATTATTTGAAATAATGGCAGATGGGTTGTATGCTGTTTTCCACAGATTCGAGGCTTTTCACAGATGGCCTATATACTGTTGGATGTCCATCCAACGGCCGTCATGCTTCTTCAATCTCTGCTCTTCCTGCTCCAGCCGCTCAAACAAGCACCGGCGGGACTGCCTGCTCCCTCCTCCCCGCGGCCGGCTATGCTGACGCGCAGGCCTCACCGCCCCACCGTACTCCCATCGCTGGCCTAGCCATCCCTCTACTCACCCACACCAGCTATTATTCTCCGGCGACGGCAGACGAACCAGTAAACCCTCGTACAATCATACTCCCCTCCGCGTGGGAAACAAAAAGAACGGCTGAGTCTTCCCTGCCTCCGTGTCGTTCCCTTCCTAGGCCCCGCCATCGTCCACCGCCCTGGTGCTCTTGGCGTGGCGTGGTCAGCATGGTCAACGACCGACATGCATCTGAAGTGGACTATACGTGGAGAGGCTGACAGCTGGGTCCACGGCCGCACGCAAGGAAATGCCTCCTAATTACGCGCAAAATAATGATTTCCTCCACCTGACATCTGGGACCCACCGAAACGGCCTTTGTATTTCACGAAAAAAACATTACCGCCGCTGACAGCTCGGACCCACCAGCTATATCTTCGCACGCAAGGAAGTGCCTCCTTATTACTCACAAAAAATGAATACTCCCCCTGCTAGCTGGGACCCAGTATAGTGGGCCTACTAAGTTGACGGGGACGAAGGGCTTTGTCAACTTAGTTAAAATGCACGATTCTAGCTCGACTGACCGTACGATGTCCATCCAACGGCCGTAGTGCTTCTTTAACCTCTGGTCTTCTTGCTCCAGCCGCCCAAAGTAGCGCCGGTCGTGCCGCCTGCTCCTGCCTCCCGTGGCCGGCTGTGCTGCCGCGGAGGCCTCACCACCCCATACTACTCCCACCGCTGGCCAGGCCATCCCTCCACTCCACTCACCCACACCCCTTGTTATTCTGCGGCGACGGCAGTGCAGCCGAACCAGTGAACCCTCGTACTCCTCTTCGCGTGGGCATCCACTGCCGCGTCTTCCCCGACTCCGCGTCGTCCACTTCCTAGGCCTCGCCGTCGTCCACCGCCGTCGTTCTGTCGGCGCGGCATGGTCAATGTGGTCAACGACCGAATTCCATCGGAAGAATACTGTATGTGGAGGCTGACAGCTGAGTCCACGGCAGCCGCAAGGAAGTGCCTCCTTATTACGCGGAAAATAATTATTCCTCCACCTCACAGCAGGGACCCATCGGACGCCCACCAGTATATCGCGAAAAAAACGTTTGCCCCTGACTGCTGGGACACACCCTGACGGGCCATAGTATTTCGCAAAAAAACGTTCCCCCTGCTGTCAGCTCGGACCCACCGGAAGTGCCTCCTTATTACGCACAAAAAATGAATACCCCATGCTAGCTGGGACCCACCTTAGTGGCAGGCTGACTTGTAGGCCTACTAAGTTGACGGGGACGGAGGGCTTTGTCAACTTAGTCAATATGCATGATTCTAGCTCCAGTGACCGTACAATGTCCATCCAACGGCCGTAGTGCTTCTTCAACCTCTGGTCTTCTTGCTCCAGCCGCCCAAACCAGCGCCAGTTGTGCCTCGTGCTCCTGCCCCCCGTGGCCGGCTGCGATGCGGCGGAGGCCTCACCGCCCCTACTACTCCCAACGCTGGCCAGACCATCCCTCTACTCACCCACACCTGCTGTTATTCGGCGGCGACGGCAGCCTCACACCGCAGTGAACCAGTGAACCCTCATACTCCTCTACGCGTGGGCATCCACTGCCGCGTCTTCCCCGGCTCCGCATCGTCCCCTTCCTAGGCCTCGCCGTCGTCCACCGCCCTGGTGCTCTCAGTGCGGCGTGGTCAACGTGGTCAAGGAACGGCTTCCATCGGACATGGACTGTATGTGGAGAGGCTGATAGCTCGGTCCACGGCCGTAGCAAGGAAGTGCCTCCTTATTACGTGCAAAATAATTATTCCTCCACCTGACAGCGGGGACCCACCGGACAGGCCACCAGTATTTTGCGAAAAAAATAGTTTCCCCCTGACTGCTGGGACCCACCGGACGGGCCACCGTATTTCACAACGAAAACGCCC
>NC_041382.1:752531752-752540005 GCF_002162155.2 Triticum dicoccoides
GTCAGCTCGTACCCACCGGAAGTGCCTCCTTATTACACACAAAAAAATGAATACTCCCCCGGCTAGCTGGGACCCACCTTGCTGGGAGGCTGACTTGTGGGCCTACTAAGTTGACGGGGACGAAGGGCTTTGTCAACTTAGTCAATATGAACGATTCTAGCTCTAGTGACCGTACGATGTCCATCTAACGGCCGTAGTGCTTCTTCAACCTCTGGTCTTCTTGCTCCAGCCGCCCAAAGCAGCGCCGGTCGTGCCGCATGCTCCTGCCTCCCGTGGCCGGCTGTGCTGCCGCTGAGGCCTCACCGCCCCCTACTATTCCCACCGCTGGTCAGGCCCTGCGGCGACGGTAGCCTCACACCACAGCCGAACCAGTGAACCCTCGTAGTCCTCTCTGCGCGGGCTTCCACTGCCGCGTCGTCCCCTTCCTAGGCCTCGCCGTCGTCCACCGCCGTGGTGCTCTCCGCGCGGCGTGGTCAACATGGTCAAGGAACGACTTCCATCGGAAGAGTACTGTACATGGAGAGGCTGACAGCTGGGTCCCCGGCCACAGCCCAGTTTTTTGTGATTTGCCAAGTAAGTCGCTTTGTCAGGCCTGCTGGGCTGCAAATTGATAACCCACAAGTATAGGGGATCGCAACAGTTTTCGAGGGTAGAGTATTCAACCCAAATTTGTTGATTCGACACAAGGGGAGCCAAAGAATATTCTCAAGTATTAGTAGCTGAGTTGTCAATTCAACCACACTTGGAAACTTAGTATCTGCAGCAAAGTGTTTAGTAGCAAAGTAATATGATAGTGGTGGTAACGGTAACAAAGTAAAGACAGCAAAAGTAATGTTTTTGGTATTTTTTTAGTGATTATAACAGTAGCAACGGAAAAGTAAATAAGCGTAAACCAGTATATGGAAAACTCGTAGGCACCGGATCAATGATGGATAATTATGCCGGATGTGGTTCATCATGTAACAGTCATAACATAGGGTGACATAGAACTAGCTCCAGTTCATCAATATAATGTAGGTATGTATTCTGTAAATAGTCATACGTGCTTATGGAAAAGAACTTGCATGACATCTTTTGTCCTACCCTCCCGTGGCAGCGGGGTCCTATTGGAAACTAAGGGATATTAAGGCCTCCTTTTAACAAAGAACCGGAACAAAGCATTAACACATAGTGAATACATGAACTCCTCAAACTGTGGTCATCATCGGGAGTGGTCCCGATTATTGTCACTTCGGGGTTGCCGGATCATAACACATACTAGGTGACTATAGACTTGCAAGATAGGATCTAGAACTCAGATATATTCATGAAAACATAATAGGTTCAGATCTGAAATCATGGCACTCGGGCCCTAGTGACAAGCATTAAGCATAGCAAAGTCATAGCAACATCAATCTCAGAACATAGTGGATACTAGGGATCAAACCCTAACAAAACTAACTCGATTACATGATAAATCTCATCCAACCCATCACCGTCCAGCAAGCCTACGATGCAATTACTCACGCACGGCGGTAAGCATCATGAAATTGGTGATGGAGGATGGTTGATGATGACGACGGCGACGAATCCCCCTCTCCGGAGCCCCGAACGGACTCCAGATCAGCCCTCCCGAGAGAGATTAGGGCTTGGCGGTGGCTCCGTATCGTAAAACGCGATGAAACTTTTCTCTCTGATTTTTTTCTCCTCGAAAGCCAATATATGGAGTTGGAGTTGGCGTCGGAGGGCCACCAGGGGGCCCATGAGGTAGGGGGGCGCGCCCAGGGGGGAGGGGCGCGCCCCCACCCTCGTAGTCTTCTCGACCCCCAAAGAAAGGAAAAGAAAAATAAAAACTATTTACACGGGAAAGCTCCCAACAAGCAAAAGAAGGATGGGAAATATTTTTGGGTTTTCTTTTTAATTCTACTACAAGCATGGAAAGTAGACTAACACTAATTTTTTTTGTTTTTCTTAAGGTTTATCAAACACACAAGAAGAAAGCTAGAAAAATAAATTTAAACTAACATGGATATTACAATGAAAGAGTATGAGCACCGACATCTAGAAATGAGTGTGTGTGAACATGAATGTAATGTCGGTGGGAAATACGTACTCCCCCAAGCTTAGGCTTTTGGCCTAAGTTGGTCTATTGCCAGGGATAACCTGGCTGATATCTGTAGGTGAAGCTGGGGTCGTACTGCAATGCAGCGGCTACCACCTGCTGAGCAGCAACACGGCGTCGGGCTGCTTCCACTCCCCTCTTGTACTCATCTGGCTCCTCTTTGGTAATAATATATCTTCCTCTCGCCTGAAAATCAAAGAAGGTAGGAGCAGGAAGAGCAACACGGACCACACGCCATCTGTCAAAGATTAGTCAATACTGGTAAGGTGGTCCAGTCCTCTCAATGAACTGGTGGGAAAACATAGGATCAAGATCTAAATAAGAAGTGGGCAACTCCACATCACCCTCACGAATGTCTACATCAAGAAAATTAGCTAAGCGGGTTGCATAAATTCCTCCAAAGAAATCTCCGTTACGTCTATTAAGATGCAACCTACGAGCTACAATGGCTCCCATATGATAAGCTTGGTCCCCTAACACAACACTTGTGAGAATGCTGAGATTAGGGGCACACATGTGACATGCTTCATCCTTAGCAGTTATACATCTACCAATGAAGAGAGCAAAATAATGTATAGCGGGAAAGTGAATGCTCCCTATAGTGGCCTGTGCTATATCTCTAGATTCCCCCACAGTTATTCTAGTAAGAAAATCTCTATATTCAGATTTAGGGGGATCCCTGATACTACCCCAAGATGGAAGTTTGCATGCACGAGTGAAATCCTCTAAGTCCATGGTATAAGACTTGTCATAAAGGTCGAACATGACTGAAGGAGAATTACGCAAAGATGAATAATCAAACCTCCCCACAAATGAACTTGTGAGATAATGATACTGCGGGCATTTATCAGCTTCAAAGTCCTCAAGACCGGCATTATGCACATATGCGTAAAATTCTTCTTTAATTCCCACTTGATTCATAAAATTTTCCGAAGGCCATTCACAGGGCCTCACGAGAGCGTCTCTTGGTGGTTCCTCGTCACCATTACGCATTGCAAGTCTGGGACCTTGCTTCCTTGAAGAACCACCTTGGAACATCCTCCTAAGCATATTGTTTTCTCTGAAAATAATTCTGAAATTTTTAGTAACTTCAAACAAAAGTGAACCAACTTCAATAAGATTAATAGCAACTACTCATACAAGTGCCTAGAGCATATATCAAGCATTAGAACTACTTGGAACCATATATATTTGACATGCAAGCTCAAGAACATGGTCACCTATGCAGCACAAATTTGCAATGAATAAAGCACTAGAACAAAAACTAATTGGACCAATGGAGGAGTCACATACCAAGGAACAATCTCCCCAAGCAGTTTTGCGAGAGGTGCTTTGAGCAAGGAGATTGAAAATTGCAGCAAAAGTTGCTGGAACACGAGCTTGAGTTGGTTTTTCGGGTTTGTGCGAGACAGAGGAAGAAGATGGTTGCAGGAATAAGTGGAGGAGGGCCACCGTGGGCCCACGAGGCAAGGGGCGCACCCTCCACCCTCGTGACCAGGTGGCAGCTCCCCCCGCGGTAATTTTTGCACTAAAAATCCTTAAATATTCCCGAAAAAATCATATTAAATTGGCATGGCATTATGAGGACTTTTATTTTCGGGATATTTTTATTTTGCACGGATAAGTCAGGAAACAGACAGAAAAATACTATTTTACTTTATTTCTACTAAAGAACAGAAAAATATAAAGAGGGTACAGAAGGTTGTGCTTCTAGTTTCATCCATCTCATGCTCATCAAAAAGAATCCACTAACAAGGTTGATCAAGTCTTCTTAACAAACTCATTCCGATAATCATGGAACCGGAGAAATTTCGAATAACACTATGTTACCTCAACGGGCATATGGACATCCCCAACAATAAGTATATCATATTTCTTTTTGAAAGTAGGAAGAGGAAATTCAAAACCTCCAAATATAATCGATGGAATTTTTCCAATAGAGTTGACACTATAAACTTGAGGTTGTTTCCTCAGAAAGTGCACCGTATGCTCATTACCATTAACATGAAAAGTGACATTGCCTTTGTTGCAATCAATAACAGCCCCTGCAGTATTAAGGAAAGGTCTTCCAAGAATAATAGACATACTATCATCCTCGGGAATATCAAGAATAACAAAGTCTGTTAAAATAGTAACGTTTCCAACCACAACAGGCACATCCTCACAAATACCGACAGGTATAGCAGTTGATTTATCAGCCATTTGCAAAGATATTTCAGTAGGTGTCAACTTATTCAAGTCAAGTCTACGATATAAAGAGAGAGGCATAACACTAACACCGGCTCCAAGATCACATAAAGCAGTTTTACCATAATTTCTTTTAATGGAGCATGGTATAGTAGGTACTCCTGGATCTCCGAGTTTCTTTAGTATTCCACCCTTAAAAGTGTAATTAGCAAGCATGGTGGAAATTTCAGCCTCCGGTATCTTTCTTTTATTAGTAATGATATCCTTCATATACTTAGCATAAGGATTTGTTTTGAGCACATCAGTCAATCGCATACGGAAAAAGATAGGTCTAATCATTTCAGCAAAGCGCTCAAAATCCTCATCATCCTTTTTCTTGGATGGTTTCGGAGGAAAAGGCATGGGTTTCTGAACCCATGGTTCTCTTTCTTTACCATGTTTCCTAGCAACAAAGTCTCTTTTATCATAACGTTGATTCTTTGATTGTGGGTTATCAAGATCAACAGCAGGTTCAACTTCTACATTATTATCATTACTAGGTTGAGCATCATCATGAACATCATCATTAACATTTTCACTAGGTTCATGTTCATTACCAGATTGTGTTTCAGCATCAGACATAGAGATATTGTAACACCCTCGATGCGACTATAGCTCCCACGTGTCGAGGCACGACTTAGAGACATAATCACATTGAAGGCATATGTCGCAAGTTAGGCAATCTTCACAACATCCCATGTAATATAAATAATAAAGGGGAGATAACATAGTTGGCTTACACTCGCCACATCAATCAAGTACATAAATAACATTACATTATCCAAACACTCATGGCCCGACTACGGCGCCAAAATAAAAGATAACCCAACATGCGACACGGTCCCAATCACCCCCAACTGGGCACCACTACTGATCATCAGGAAAAGAAACATAGTAACGTTGTGAGTCTTCGTCGAACTCCCACTTGAGCTCAAACGCGTCTCCTGGAGCGGAATCATCAGTCCTGCATCTGGTGTAATAGTAATCTATGAGCCACAGGGACTCAGCAATCTCGCACCCTCACGATCAAGACTATTTAAGATTATGGGTAAGGCAAGATACAAAAGTATGTGGAGCTGCAGCAAGCAACTAGCATATATGGTGGCTAACTTATTCGCAAAAGAGAGCGAGAAGAGGAGGCAAAGCGCGAGCGAGAAACTAGAGAACAACCTGCGCAAACATTACTCCAACACCGTGTCCACTTCCCGGACTCCGACGAGAAGAGGCCATCACGGTAACACACTCAGTTGATTCATTTTAATTAAGTTAAGGTTCAAGTTATCTACAACCGGACATTAATAAATTCCCATCTGCCCATAACCGCAGGCACGGCTTTCGAAAGTTCAAATCCCTGCAGGGGAGTCCCAACTTAGCCCATGACAAGCTGTCACGGTCAACGAAGGAATAGACCTCCTCCCAAGACGTTCCGATCAGACTCGGTATCTCGGTTCTTCAAGACACTTCGACAGGTTAAAACAAGACCAGCAACACCGCCCGAATGTGCCGACAAATCCTGATAGGAGCTGCACATATCTCGTTCTCAGGGCACACTCAGATGAGCAAGACGTCGGGTAGGCCAGCCCAGAGTTGCCGCTGGTAGCCCCGGACATCGCTCGGTGGGACCAACACTCAGAGCAGCACTGGCCCGGGGGGGGCTAAAATAAGATGACCCTCGGGCTCCGGAAACCCAAGGGAAAAGAGGCTAGGTAGAAAATGGTAAAACCAAGGTTGGGCATTGCTGGAAAAGCTTTAATCAAGGCGAACTATCAAGGGGTTCCCATTATAACCCAACCGCATAAGGAACGCAAAATCCGGGAACATAACACCGATATGACGGAAACTGGGGCGGCAAGAGTGGAACAAAACACTAGGCGAGAGGCCGAGCCTTCCACCCTTTACCAAGTATATAGATGCATTAAGATAACATAGCAATATAATGATATCCCAACAAGTAAATAAATGTTCCAACAAGGAATGGCCTCCAATCTTCACCTGCAACTAGCAACGCTATAAGAGGGGCTGAGCAAAGCGGTAACATAGCCAATCAACGGTTTGCTAGGACATGGTGGGTTAGAGGTTTGACATGGCAATTTGGGAGGCTTGAAAGCAAGTGGTAGGCATCATAGAAATGGCATAGCGAAAGAGCGAGCAAACTAGCATAGCAAAGATAGTAGTGATTTCGAGGGTATGATCATCTTGCCTGCACAGTTGTCAGAGCTGACTGGATCCTCGAAAGCAAACTCAACGGGCTCCTCGTTAGCGAACTCGTCTCCCGGCTCTACCCAAACAAGACAAACAAGCAACAAGGACACAATCAACCACGTGCAAGGAACAAACAAAATGATGCAAAGATGATATGCTATGCGGGATGCGATGCGGGATGCATATGCAAGATATGACAGGAAATGCAAGAACCTGGCCTCTACTTGGGAATCCAAGTGTGCCACTAGAAAGATGAGATGAAATCGCTTGAAAATGATATAAAGAATGCCGGAATCGGAGTTACGGTTTGGAAATGGCAAGCGATTCAAATATGACACCGGTCTGCGATTTACAGCAAGTAGCCATCTAAATGCAACGTAACGAACATGCTACAGCACCCAAACATGACAACAAAATACATAGCAGGGATGCATTCAAGATGCTTAACAAAAATCTAGCGCTGAGCTACGGCCAATTCATCCATTAACAGGTTCAAACAAGCATGGCAAAAATGCATACGGTAAACAGATCTCAGACTTAGTGAAATTAACACTTGTCTGGAATTTCAGATCAGGTAGCACTCTTCGGAGCAACAAACCTACATGCTACAGGACCTGAACATGGCAAAGTAAAGCATGTCATGGAGCTACTCAAAGAGCTTAACAAAAGTCCCTTAGTGACCTTGAGCCGAAAGGGATCAGAAAATACAATTGCAAGCATGTGAACATAGCAAAAACATAATCAGTTCTCAGACTTAGTGAAAACTGGAGCATGCTGAAAACAGATATCAAGTAGGCATGTTTACGAGCTTGATGCACTCACTACGGAGCAAGTCATGATAAGCTAAGCATACATCTATCAAGAACACACAAAAATTCAAGCTAGACATGGCAAGAACAATAGCATAGCATGCACGGATCAACTACGACATCATCGGCAAAATTGCAAACAAGTTGACAATCAGCCCAGATTCACAAAGTAGCAAAAGTAGAGCTCAATTGACTCGAGCTAGGGTGCTCCATAATAGCAAACAAAGACATGGATGGATAGAGCACTACAATATTAACAAAACATCCTTACTGATCATCCTCAAAAGAGGCACGGATCACTAGGAAACAACATGAACATATGGCCATATGAGATAAACAGCTCAAGGACTTGGTGGAATTGCTAAGTCCCTGAAAACAGAGTTACCAAGTGCACCACTTTGCAAGCTTGTGCTAGTCACCATACACATCACAAAAATACATGGGTTGCACCTCTGGAAAGATGACAAAACCCTCAACAAAACACATGTAGAGCATCAGGGCATATCATGCACACATTAATCATGGCAAAAATGACAAAAAGCTAAATGGAGCAGCAGATTTGACAATTATCTCAAGTAGCCCTCTCCTAACAGCATTTCGGGCATCAAGATGAACTCAAATGAAAATGATGCAATGGAATGGAATGATGTACTCTCTGAGATGAACATTTTGATATGCTATATGCATGAATCAGAGCTACGGAAGCAAAGTTACGAGGCTATGAACATGGGCACTTGGGCTAGGGAAAACCGGGGACTTGGTGGGAAAAAACAACCTCTCTCAGATCTAGGGTTTGCACGGAATCCGAGGCGCGGTCGGGGCATTGTTCACCGGCGCCGGATTCGTCGGGGAGGCGGCCACCGGAGCGGATTCTGGCCGGCATGGCAGGGCGGCGCGCGGCAGAGCGGGGCGGCT
>NC_041382.1:752540945-752544443 GCF_002162155.2 Triticum dicoccoides
GCGGCGCGGCTCGGCAGGCAGCTGGGCGGAGCGGTGGCGGCGGAGCGGCGCGGTGGCGGCGGAGCGGAGATGCCACATGGCGGCACGGGAGTGGGCGCGGCGATGTGTCCGGCGCGGTGCGGACAATGTCCTGCCGCGCGGAGACGATTTTTAGGGTTTCGGGAAGGGGGATCCGAGATTTTCGAGGAGGAACTATTTATAGGCATAGAGGGAGCTAGGAGAGTCCAAATGAGGTGCGGTTTTCGGCCACGCAATCGTGATCGAACGATCTAGATGATGGAGAAGGCTTAGGTGGGTTTTGGGCCAAAATGGAGGGGTGTTGGGCTGCAACACACACGAGGCCTTTTCGGTCCCTCAGTTAACCGTTGGAGTATCAAACGAAGTCCAAATGATACGAAACTTGACGGGCGGTCTACCGGTAGTAAAGAAAGGCCGCTTGGCAAGTCTTGGTCAAATCCGGAAATGTTTAAACCCCACACACGAAAGAAAGGTAGAATTGACCACCGGAGAAGAACGAAGCGCCGGAATGCAAAACAGACAACGGGGAAAATGCTCGAATGCATGAGATGAACACGTATGCAAATGCAATGCACATGATACGAGATGCATGACAACAACAACAACACACGGAGACAAAGACCCGAACCTGAGAAAATAAAATAACTTAATGCCGGAAACGGCAAGAGTTGGAGTACAAATTGGGAAAGTTACATCCGGGGTGTTACAACACTCCACCACTATGAAAGGATCTCGTCCCGAGATCTAGGACTGAAAGAACGCCAGGTACTCAGAACGGAGGTGATCCTCGCGTTCCCAGGTAGCTTCACGGTCGAAATGGTGTGACCACTTGACTTTGAGAAATTTGATTGATTTGTTGCGAGTCTTGCGTTCATTCTCTTCAAGAATAGCAACTGGGTGCTCATGATAAGAGAGATCTTCTTGGAGCTCAATGTCCTCGAAGTTGACGGTGCGGTCACGAGTCTTGAAGCACTTTCGAAGCTGATAGACATGGAACACGTCATGAACATTTGCAAAGTTTGAAGGAAGCTCGAGTTGATAGGCGAGGTCGCCTCTCTTGCTGACAATCTTGAAAGGTCCCACGTATCTAGGGGCAAGCTTTCCTTTGATACCAAAGCGACGAGTACCTTTCATAGGACAGACGCGGAGGTAAACATGATCTCCGATCTCGAAAGCCAAATCACGGTGCTTACTATCATAGTTGCTCTTCTGACGGGATTGGGCTGCTTTGAAGTTATCATGAATGACTTTGCACATTTCCTCTGCCTCTGTGATTAAGTCATTACCCAAAAGCTGATGTTCACCGGTTTCAGACCAGTTGAGAGGGGTACGGCACTTACTGCCATATAGAATTTCAAATGGGGCCTTGCCCGAACTTGCTTGAAAACTATTGTTGTAGGAGAATTCAGCATAAGGAAGACAATCCTCCCGCTTCATGCCGAAGGAGATCACACAAGCCCTGAGCATATCTTCAAGAATCTGGTTGACACGCTCGACTTGACCGCTAGTTTGAGGATGGAAAGTTGTGCTGAAGCAGATGTTAGTGCCCATGGCCTTCTGAAAAGAACCCCAAAACTTGGATGTAAAGATGTTGCCACGGTCTGAAGAAATCACTTGTGGAATACCATGCAGAGAGACAATACGAGAGGTATAGAGTTCCGCCAATTGAGCTGCAGTGATCGACTCTTTGATAGGCAGAAAGTGAGCCACTTTAGTGAGTTTGTCGATGACAACGAATATAGCATCATTGCCCCGCCATCGTCCACCGCCCTGGTGCTCTCGGCGTGGCGTGGTCAGCATGGTCAACGACCGACATGCATCTGAAGTGGACTATACGTGGAGAGGCTGACAGCTGGGTCCACGGCCGCACGCAAGGAAATGCCTCCTAATTACGCGCAAAATAATGATTTCCTCCACCTGACATCTGGGAGCCACCGAAACGGCCTTTGTATTTCACGAAAAAAACGTTACCGCCGCTGACAGCTCGGACCCACCAGCTATATCTTCGCACGCAAGGAAGTGCCTCCTTATTACTCACAAAAAATGAATACTCCCCCTGCTAGCTGGGACCCAGTATAGTGGGCCTACTAAGTTGACGGGGACGAAGGGCTTTGTCAACTTAGTTAAAATGCACGATTCTAGCTCGACTGACCGTACGATGTCCATCCAACGGCCGTAGTGCTTCTTTAACCTCTGGTCTTCTTGCTCCAGCCGCCCAAAGTAGCGCCGGTCGTGCCGCCTGCTCCTGCCTCCCGTGGCCGGCTGTGCTGCCGCGGAGGCCTCACCGCCCCATACTACTCCCACCGCTGGCCAGGCCATCCCTCCACTCCACTCACCCACACCCCTTGTTATTCTGCGGCGACGGCAGTGCAGCCGAACCAGTGAACCCTCGTACTCCTCTTCGCGTGGGCATCCACTGCCGCGTCTTCCCCGACTCCGCGTCGTCCACTTCCTAGGCCTCGCCGTCGTCCACCGCCGTCGTTCTGTCGGCGCGGCATGGTCAATGTGGTCAACGACCGAATTCCATCGGAAGAATACTGTATGTGGAGGCTGACAGCTGAGTCCACGGCAGCCGCAAGGAAGTGCCTCCTTATTACGCGGAAAATAATTATTCCTCCACCTCACAGCAGGGACCCATCGGACACCCACCAGTATATCGCGAAAAAAACGTTTGCCCCTGACTGCTGGGACACACCCTGACGGGCCATAGTATTTCGCAAAAAAACGTTCCCCCTGCTGTCAGCTCGGACCCACCGGAAGTGCCTCCTTATTACGCACAAAAAATGAATACCCCATGCTAGCTGGGACCCACCTTAGTGGCAGGCTGACTTGTAGGCCTACTAAGTTGACGGGGACGGAGGGCTTTGTCAACTTAGTCAATATGCATGATTCTAGCTCCAGTGACCGTACGATGTCCATCCAACGGCCGTAGTGCTTCTTCAACCTCTGGTCTTCTTGCTCCAGCCGCCCAAACCAGCGCCAGTCGTGCCTCGTGCTCCTGCCCCCCGTGGCCGGCTGCGATGCGGCGGAGGCCTCACCGCCCCTACTACTCCCAACGCTGGCCAGACCATCCCTCTACTCACCCACACCTGCTGTTATTCGGCGGCGACGGCAGCCTCACACCGCAGTGAACCAGTGAACCCTCATACTCCTCTACGCGTGGGCATCCACTGCCGCGTCTTCCCCGGCTCCGCATCGTCCCCTTCCTAGGCCTCGCCGTCGTCCACCGCCCTGGTGCTCTCAGTGCGGCATGGTCAACGTGGTCAAGGAACGGCTTCCATCGGACATGGACTGTATGTGGAGAGGCTGACAGGTCGGTCCACGGCCGTAGCAAGGAAGTGCCTCCTTATTACGTGCAAAATAATTATTCCTCCACCTGACAGCGGGGACCCACCGGACAGGCCACCAGTATTTTGCAAAAAAAATAGTTTCCCCCTGACTGCTGGGACCCACCGGACGGGCCACCGTATTTCACAAAGA
>NC_041382.1:752544749-752552965 GCF_002162155.2 Triticum dicoccoides
ACAAAAAAATGAATACTCCCCCGGCTAGCTGGGACCCACCTTGCTGGGAGGCTGACTTGTGGGCCTACTAAGTTGACGGGGACGAAGGGCTTTGTCAACTTAGTCAATATGAACGATTCTAGCTCTAGTGACCGTACGATGTCCATCTAACGGCCGTAGTGCTTCTTCAACCTCTGGTCTTCTTGCTCTAGGCGCCCAAAGCAGCGCCGGTCGTGCCGCATGCTCCTGCCTCCCGTGGCCGGTTGTGCTGCCGCTGAGGCCTCACCGCCCCCTACTATTCCCACCGCTGGTCAGGCCCTGCGGCGACGGTAGCCTCACACCACAGCCGAACCAGTGAACCCTCGTAGTCCTCTCTGCGCGGGCTTCCACTGCCGCGTCGTCCCCTTCCTAGGCCTCGCCGTCGTCCACCGCCGTGGTGCTCTCCGCGCGGCGTGGTCAACGTGGTCAAGGAACAACTTCCATCGGAAGAGTACTGTACATGGAGAGGCTGACAGCTGGGTCCCCGGCCACAACCCAGTTTTTTGTGATTTGCCAAGTAAGTCGCTTTGTCAGGCCTGCTGGGCTGCAAATTGATAACCCACAAGTATAGGGGATCGCAACAGTTTTCGAGGGTAGAGTATTCAACCCAAATTATTTGATTCGACACAAGGGGAGCCAAAGAATATTCTCAAGTATTAGCAGCTGAGTTGTCAATTCAACCACACTTGGAAACTTAGTATCTGCAGCAAAGTGTTTAGTAGCAAAGTAATATGATAGTGGTGGTAACGGTAACAAAGTAAAGACAGCAAAAGTAATGTTTTTGGTATTTTTTTAGTGATTATAACAGTAGCAACGGAAAAGTAAATAAGCGTAAACCAGTATATGGAAAACTCGTAGGCACCGGATCAATGATGGATAATTATGCCGGATGTGGTTCATCATGTAACAGTCATAACATAGGGTGACATAGAACTAGCTCCAGTTCATCAATATAATGTAGGTATGTATTCTGTAAATAGTCATACGTGCTTATGGAAAAGAACTTGCATGACATCTTTTGTCCTACCCTCCCGTGGCAGCGGGGTCCTATTGGAAACTAAGGGATATTAAGGCCTCCTTTTAACAGAGAACCGGAACAAAGCATTAACACATAGTGAATACATGAACTCCTCAAACTGTGGTCATCATCGGGAGTGGTCCCGATTATTGTCACTTCGGGGTTGCCGGATCATAACACATACTAGGTGACTATAGACTTGCAAGATAGGATCTAGAACTCAGATATATTCATGAAAACATAATAGGTTCAGATCTGAAATCATGGCACTCGGGCCCTAGTGACAAGCATTAAGCATAGCAAAGTCATAGCAACATCAATCTCAGAACATAGTGGATACTAGGGATCAAACCCTAACAAAACTAACTCGATTACATGATAAATCTCATCCAACCCATCACCGTCCAGCAAGCCTACAATGCAATTACTCACGCACGGCGGTAAGCATCATGAAATTGGTGATGGAGGATGGTTGATGATGACGACGGCGACGAATCCCCCTCTCCGGAGCCCCGAACGGACTCCAGATCAGCCCTCCCGAGAGAGATTAGGGCTTGGCGGTGGCTCCGTATCGTAAAACGCGATGAAACTTTTCTCTCTGATTTTTTTCTCCTCGAAAGCCAATATATGGAGTTGGAGTTGGCGTCGGAGGGCCACCAGGGGGCCCATGAGGTAGGGGGGCGCGCCCAGGGGGGAGGGGCGCGCCCCCACCCTCGTAGTCTTCTCGACCCCCAAAGAAAGGAAAAGAAAAATAAAAACTATTTACACGGGAAAGCTCCCAACAAGCAAAAGAAGGATGGGAAATATTTTTGGGTTTTCTTTTTAATTCTACTACAAGCATGGAAAGTAGACTAACACTAATTTTTTTTGTTTTTCTTAAGGTTTATCAAACACACAAGAAGAAAGCTAGAAAAATAAATTTAAACTAACATGGATATTACAATGAAAGAGTATGAGCACCGACATCTAGAAATGAGTGTGTGTGAACATGAATGTAATGTCGGTGGGAAATACGTACTCCCCCAAGCTTAGGCTTTTGGCCTAAGTTGGTCTATTGCCAGGGATAACCTGGCTGATATCTGTAGGTGAAGCTGGGGGCGTACTGCAATGCAGCGGCTACCACCTGCTGAGCAGCAACACGGCGTCGGGCTGCTTCCACTCCCCTCTTGTACTCATCTGGCTCCTCTTTGGTAATAATATATCTTCCTATCGCCTGAAAATCAAAGAAGGTAGGAGCAGGAAGAGCAACACGGACCACACGCCATCTGTCAAAGATTAGTCAATACTGGTAAGGTGGTCCAGTCCTCTCAATGAACTGGTGGGAAAACATAGGATCAAGATCTAAATAAGAAGTGGGCAACTCCACATCACCCTCACGAATGTCTACATCAAGAAAATTAGCTAAGCGGGTTGCATAAATTCCTCCAAAGAAATCTCCGTTACGTCTATTAAGATGCAACCTACGAGCTACAATGGCTCCCATATGACAAGCTTGGTCCCCTAACACAACACTTGTGAGAATGCTGAGATTAGGGGCACACATGTGACATGCTTCATCCTTAGCAGTTATACATCTACCAATGAAGAGAGCAAAATAATGTATAGCGGGAAAGTGAATGCTCCCTATAGTGGCCTGTGCTATATCTCTAGATTCCCCCACAGTTATTCTAGTAAGAAAATCTCTATATTCAGATTTAGGGGGATCCCTGATACTACCCCAAGATGGAAGTTTGCATGCACGAGTGAAATCCTCTAAGTCCATGGTATAAGACTTGTCATAAAGGTCGAACATGACTGAAGGAGAATTACGCAAAGATGAATAATCAAACCTCCCCACAAATGAACTTGTGAGATAATGATACTGCGGGCATTTATCAGCTTCAAAGTCCTCAAGACCGGCATTATGCACATATGCGTAAAATTCTTCTTTAATTCCCACTTGATTCATAAAATTTTCCGAAGGCCATTCACAGGGCCTCACGAGAGCGTCTCTTGGTGGTTCCTCGTCACCATTACGCATTGCAAGTCTGGGACCTTGCTTCCTTGAAGAACCACCTTGGAACATCCTCCTAAGCATATTGTTTTCTCTGAAAATAATTCTGAAATTTTTAGTAACTTCAAACAAAAGTGAACCAACTTCAATAAGATTAATAGCAACTACTCATACAAGTGCCTAGAGCATATATCAAGCATTAGAACTACTTGGAACCATATATATTTGACATGCAAGCTCAAGAACATGGTCACCTATGCAGCACAAATTTGCAATGAATAAAGCACTAGAACAAAAACTAATTGGACCAATGGAGGAGTCACATACCAAGGAACAATCTCCCCAAGCAGTTTTGCGAGAGGTGCTTTGAGCAAGGAGATCGAAAATTGCAGCAAAAGTTGCTGGAACACGAGCTTGAGTTGGTTTTTCGGGTTTGTGCGAGACAGAGGAAGAAGATGGGTGCAGGAATAAGTGGAGGAGGGCCACCGTGGGCCCACGAGGCAAGGGGCGCACCCTCCACCCTCGTGACCAGGTGGCAGCTCCCCCCGCGGTAATTTTTGCACTAAAAATCCTTAAATATTCCCGAAAAAATCATATTAAATTGGCATGGCATTATGAGGACTTTTATTTTCGAGATATTTTTATTTTGCACGGATAAGTCAGGAAACAGACAGAAAAATACTATTTTACTTTATTTCTACTAAAGAACAGAAAAATATAAAGAGGGTACAGAAGGTTGTGCTTCTAGTTTCATCCATCTCATGCTCATCAAAAAGAATCCACTAACAAGGTTGATCAAGTCTTGTTAACAAACTCATTCCGATAATCATGGAACCGGAGAAATTTCGAATAACACTATGTTACCTCAACGGGCATATGGACATCCCCAACAATAAGTATATCATATTTCTTTTTGAAAGTAGGAAGAGGAAATTCAAAACCTCCAAATATAATCGATGGAATTTTTCCAATAGAGTTGACACTATAAACTTGAGGTTGTTTCCTCAGAAAGTGCACCGTATGCTCATTACCATTAACATGAAAAGTGACATTGCCTTTGTTGCAATCAATAACAGCCCCTGCAGTATTAAGGAAAGGTCTTCCAAGAATAATAGACATACTATCATCCTCGGGAATATCAAGAATAACAAAGTCTGTTAAAATAGTAACGTTTGCAACCACAACAGGCACATCCTCACAAATACCGACAGGTATAGCAGTTGATTTATCAGCCATTTGCAAAGATATTTCAGTAGGTGTCAACTTATTCAAGTCAAGTCTACGATATAAAGAGAGAGGCATAACACTAACACCGGCTCCAAGATCACATAAAGTAGTTTTACCATAATTTCTTTTAATGGAGCATGGTATCGTAGGTACTCCTGGATCTCCGAGTTTCTTTAGTATTCCACCCTTAAAAGTGTAATTAGCAAGCATGGTGGAAATTTCAGCCTCCGGTATCTTTATTTTATTAGTAATGATATCCTTCATATACTTAGCATAAGGATTTGTTTTGAGCACATCAGTCAATCGCATACGGAAAAAGATAGGTCTAATCATTTCAGCAAAGCGCTCAAAATCCTCATCATCCTTTTTCTTGGATGGTTTCGGAGGAAAAGGCATGGGTTTCTGAACCCATGGTTCTCTTTCTTTACCATGTTTCCTAGCAACAAAGTCTCTTTTATCATAACGTTGATTCTTTGATTGTGGGTTATCAAGATCAACAGCAGGTTCAACTTCTACATTATTATCATTACTAGGTTGAGCATCATCATGAACATCATCATTAACATTTTCACTAGGTTCATGTTCATTACCAGATTGTGTTTCAGCATCAGACATAGAGATATTGTAACACCCTCGATGCGACTATAGCTCCCACGTGTCGAGGCACGACTTAGAGACATAATCACATTGAAGGCATATGTCGCAAGTTAGGCAATCTTCACAACATCCCATGTAATATAAATAATAAAGGGGAGATAACATAGTTGGCTTACACTCGCCACGTCAATCAAGTACATAAATAACATTACATTATCCAAACACTCATGGCCCGACTACGGCGCCAAAATAAAAGATAACCCAACATGCGACACGGTCCCAATCACCCCCAACTGGGCACCACTACTGATCATCAGGAAAAGAAACATAGTAACGTTGTGAGTCTTCGTCGAACTCCCACTTGAGCTCAAACGCGTCTCCTGGAGCGGAATCATCAGTCCTGCATCTGGTGTAATAGTAATCTATGAGCCACAGGGACTCAGCAATCTCGCACCCTCACGATCAAGACTATTTAAGATTATGGGTAAGGCAAGATACAAAAGTATGTGGAGCTGCAGCAAGCAACTAGCATATATGGTGGCTAACTTATTCGCAAAAGAGAGCGAGAAGAGGAGGCAAAGCGCGAGCGAGAAACTAGAGAACAACCTGCGCAAACATTACTCCAACACCGTGTCCACTTCCCGGACTCCGACGAGAAGAGGCCATCACGGTAACACACTCAGTTGATTCATTTTAATTAAGTTAAGGTTCAAGTTATCTACAACCGGACATTAATAAATTCCCATCTGCCCATAACCGCAGGCACGGCTTTCGAAAGTTCAAATCCCTGCAGGGGAGTCCCAACTTAGCCCATGACAAGCTGTCACGGTCAACGAAGGAATAGACCTCCTCCCAAGACGTTCCGATCAGACTCGGTATCTCGGTTCTTCAAGACACTTCGACAGGTTAAAACAAGACCAGCAACACTGCCCGAATGTGCCGACAAATCCTGATAGGAGCTGCACATATCTCGTTCTCAGGGCACACTCAGATGAGCAAGACGTCGGGTAGGCCAGCCCAGAGTTGCCGCTGGTAGCCCCGGACATCGCTCGGTGGGACCAACACTCAGAGGAGCACTGGCCCGGGGGGGCTAAAATAAGATGACCCTCAGGCTCCGGAAACCCAAGGGAAAAGAGGCTAGGTAGAAAATGGTAAAACCAAGGTTGGGCATTGCTGGAAAAGCTTTAATCAAGGCGAACTATCAAGGGGTTCCCATTATAACCCAACCGCATAAGGAACGCAAAATCCGGGAACATAACACTGATATGACGGAAACTGGGGCGGCAAGAGTGGAACAAAACACTAGGCGAGAGGCCGAGCCTTCCACCCTTTACCAACTATATAGATGCATTAAGATAACATAGCAATATAATGATATCCCAACAAGTAAATAAATGTTCCAACAAGGAATGGCCTCCAATCTTCACCTGCAACTAGCAACGCTATAAGAGGGGCTGAGCAAAGCGGTAACATAGCCAATCAACGGTTTGCTAGGACATGGTGGGTTAGAGGTTTGACATGGCAATTTGGGAGGCTTGAAAGCAAGTGGTAGGCATCATAGAAATGGCATAGCGAAAGAGCGAGCAAACTAGCATAGCAAAGATAGTAGTGATTTCGAGGGTATGATCATCTTGCCTGCACAGTTGTCAGAGCTGACTGGATCCTCGAAAGCAAACTCAACGGGCTCCTCGTTAGCGAACTCGTCTCCCGGCTCTACCCAAACAAGACAAACAAGCAACAAGGACACAATCAACCACGTGCAAGGAACAAACAAAATGATGCAAAGATGATATGCTATGCGGGATGCGATGCGGGATGCATATGCAAGATATGACAGGAAATGCAAGAACCTGGCCTCTACTTGGGAATCCAAGTGTGCCACTAGAAAGATGAGATGAAATCGCTTGAAAATGATATAAAGAATGCCGGAATCGGAGTTACGGTTTGGAAATGGCAAGCGATTCAAATATGACACCGGTCTGCGATTTACAGCAAGTAGCCATCTAAATGCAACGTAATGAACATGCTACAACACCCAAACATGACAACAAAATACATGGCAGGGATGCATTCAAGATGCTTAACAAAAATCTAGCACTGAGCTACGGCCAATTCATCCATTAACAGGTTCAAACAAGCATGGCAAAAATGCATACGGTAAACAGATCTCAGACTTAGTGAAATTAACACTTGTCTGGAATTTCAGATCAGGTAGCACTCTTCGGAGCAACAAAACTACATGCTACAGGACCTGAACATGGCAAAGTAAAGCATGTCATGGAGCTACTCAAAGAGCTTAACAAAAGTCCCTTAGTGACCTTTAGCCGAAAGGGATCAGAAAATACAATTGCAAGCATGTGAACATAGCAAAAACATAATCAGTTCTCAGACTTAGTGAAAACTGGAGCATGCTGAAAACAGATATCAAGTAGGCATGTTTACGAGCTTGATGCACTCACTACGGAGCAAGTCATGATAAGCTAAGCATACATCTATCAAGAACACACAAAAATGCAAGCTAGACATGGCAAGAACAATAGCATAGCATGCACGGATCAACTACGACATCATCGGCAAAATTGCAAACAAGTTGACAATCAGCCCAGATTCACAAAGTAGCAAAAGTAGAGCTCAATTGACTCGAGCTAGGGTGCTCCATAATAGCAAACAAAGACATGGATGGATAGAGCACTACAATATTAACAAAACATCCTTACTGATCATCCTCAAAAGAGGCACGGATCACTAGGAAACAACATGAACATATGGCCATATGAGATAAACAGCTCAAGGACTTGGTGGAATTGCTAAGTCCCTGAAAACAGAGTTACCAAGTGCACCACTTTGCAAGCTTGTGCTAGTCACCATACACATCACAAAAATACATGGGTTGCACCTCTGGAAAGATGACAAAACCCTCAACAAAACACATGTAGAGCATCAGGGCATATCATGCACACATTAATCATGGCAAAAATGACAAAAAGCTAAATGGAGCAGCAGATTTGACAATTATCTCAAGTAGCCCTCTCCTAACAGCATTTCGGGCATCAAGATGAACTCAAATGAAAATGATGCAATGGAATGGAATGATGTACTCTCTGAGATGAACATTTTGATATGCTATATGCATGAATCGGAGCTACGGAAGCAAAGTTACGAGGCTATGAACATGAGCACTTGGGCTAGGGAAAACCGGGGACTTGGTGGAAAAAAAACAACCTCTCTCAGATCTAGGGTTTGCACGGAATCCGAGGCGCGGTCGGGGCATTGTTCACCGGCGCCGGATTCGTCGGGGAGGCGGCCACCGGAGCGGATTCTGGCCGGCACGGCAGGGCGGCGCGCGGCAGAGCGGGGCGGCTC
>NC_041382.1:752553268-752562725 GCF_002162155.2 Triticum dicoccoides
GGCGAGGCGGCGCGGTGGCGGCGGAGCGGCGCGGCTCGGCAGGCAGCTGGGCGGAGCGGTGGCGGCAGAGCGGTGCGGTGGCGGCGGAGCGGAGATGCCACTTGGCGGCACGGGAGTGGGCGCGGCGATGTGTCCGGCGCGGTGCGGACAATGTCCTGCCGCGCGGAGACGATTTTTAGGGTTTCGGGAAGGGGGATCCGAGATTTTCGAGGAGGAACTATTTATAGGCATAGAGGGAGCTAGGAGAGTCCAAATGAGGTGCGGTTTTCAGCCACGCAATCGTGATCGAACGATCTAGATGATGGAGAAGGCTTAGGTGGGTTTTGGGCCAAAATGGAGGGGTGTTGGGCTGCAACACACACGAGGCCTTTTCGGTCCCTCAGTTAACCGTTGGAGTATCAAACGAAGTCCAAATGATACGAAACTTGACGGGCGGTCTACCGGTAGTAAAGCAAGGCCGCTTGGCAAGTCTTGGTCAAATCCGGAAATGTTTAAACCCCACACACGAAAGAAAGGTAGAATTGACCACCGGAGAAGAACGAAGCGCCGGAATGCAAAATGGACAACGGGGAAAATGCTCGAATGCATGAGATGAACACGTATGCAAATGCAATGCACATGATGACATGATATGAGATGCATGACAACGACAACAACACACGGAGACAAAGACCCGAACCTGAGAAAATAAAATAACTTAATGCCGGAAACGGCAAGAGTTAGAGTACAAATTGGGAAAGTTACATCCGGGGTGTTACAACACTCCACCACTATGAAAGGATCTCGTCCCGAGATCTAGGACTGAAAGAACGTTAGGTACTCAGAACGGAGGTGATCCTCGCGTTCCCAGGTAGCTTCACGGTCGAAATGGTGTGACCACTTGACTTTGAGAAATTTGATTGATTTGTTGCGAGTCTTGCGTTCATTCTCTTCAAGAATAGCAACTGGGTGCTCATGATAAGAGAGATCTTCTTGGAGCTCAATGTCCTCGAAGTTGACGGTGCGGTCACGAGTCTTGAAGCACTTTCGAAGCTGATAGACATGGAACACGTCATGAACATTTGCAAAGTTTGAAGGAAGCTCGAGTTAATAGGCGAGGTCGCCTCTCTTGCTGACAATCTTGAAAGGTCCCACGTATCTAGGGGCAAGCTTTCCTTTGATACCGAAGCGACGAGTACCTTTCATAGGACAGACGCGGAGGTAAACATGATCTCCGATCTCGAAAGCCAAATCACGGTGCTTACTATCATAGTAGCTCTTCTGACGGGATTGGGCTGCTTTGAAGTTATCATGAATGACTTTGCACATTTCCTCTGCCTCTATGATTAAGTCATTACCCAAAAGCTGATGTTCACCGGTTTCAGACCAGTTGAGAGGGGTACGGCACTTACTGCCATACAGAATTTCAAATGGGGCCTTGCCCGAACTTGCTTGAAAACTATTGTTGTAGGAGAATTCAGCATAAGGAAGACAATCCTCCCACTTCATGCCGAAGGAGATCACACAAGCCCTGAGCATATCTTCAAGAATCTGGTTGACACGCTCGACTTGACCGCTAGTTTGAGGATGGAAAGTTGTGCTGAAGCAGATGTTAGTGCCCATGGCCTTCTGAAAAGAACCCCAAAACTTGGATGTAAAGATGTTGCCACGGTCTGAAGAAATCACTTGTGGAATACCATGCAGAGAGACAATACGAGAGGTATAGAGTTCCGCCAATTGAGCTGCAGTGATCGACTCTTTGATAGGTAGAAAGTGAGCCACTTTAGTGAGTTTGTCGATGACAACGAATATAGCATCATTGCCACGCTTGGACTTTGTAAACCCAGTCACGAAGTCCATCTCAATGTGGTCAAACTTCCATTCTGGAATGGCAAGAGGTTGGAGGAGACCAGCTGGTCTTTGGTGTTCTGCCTTCACTCTTCTGCAGACATCACATTCATTCATGAATTGAGCGATCTCGCGCTTCATTCGAGTCCACGAATAAGCTTTCTTGAGGTCCTGATACATCTTCGTGCTCCCAGGGTGGATGGAGAGGAGAGAATTGTGAGCCTCGTTCATGATCACTTTACGGAGGTCACCTTTGGGTACAACAATACGATCCTCAAAGAAGAGAGTGTCCTTGTCATCAAGGCGGTAGCACTTGTACTTGGGTTGACTCTTGGCAATCCCAATCTTCACCTTTTTCACCATAGCATCAAGAAGCTGAGCTTGGTGAATCTGGTCTTCCAAGGTAGGAGAGACTTGCAGGTTGGTGAGGAAACCTTGAGGAACAACTTGCAGATTAAGTTTGCGGAAAGCTTCACAAAGCTCGGGTTGATAAGGCTTGAGAATTAGACTGTTACAATAAGCTTTCCTGCTCAAAGCGTCAGCAATCACATTGGCCTTTCCTGGAGTATACTCGATACTCGGATTATACTCTTGAATCATTTCGACCCATTGAGTTTGCCTGAGGTTGAGATTAGGCTGAGTGAAGATGTACTTGAGACTCTTGTGATCAGTGAAAATGTCCACTTTTCTTCCCAATAAGAGATGTCTCCAAGTCAAAAGAGCATGCACAACTGCCGCCAACTCGAGATCATGAGTGGGGTAGTTCTTCTCGTTAGGCTTCAATTGGCAGGAGGTATAAGCAACAACTTTCTTCTCTTGCATCAAAACTGCGCCAAGACCTTGGAGAGAGGCATCACAAAAGACCTCGTACGGCTTGGATTCATCAGACGGAGTCAGAACTGGAGCAGTGATCAATTTCTCTTTCAAAGTGTTGAAAGCAATGTCACACTCCGGAGACGAAACGTACTTGACGTGCTTCTGAAGAAGATTAGAGAGAGGCTTCGCGATCTTAGAAAAGTTTTTAACGAATCTTCGGCAATAGCTTGCGAGACTGAAGAAGCTACAGAGTTGCTTCACGTTCTGAGGAGGTTCCCAATTCACAATTGCAGACACCTTCTCAGGATTCACGGCAATGCCCTTGGCAGAGATGATATGACCAAGATAAAGAACCTCATCGAGCCAAAATTCACACTTGGAGAACTTGGCGTAGATCTTGTGTTCTCTGGGCTTATCAAGAACCAAATGCAAGTGCTTGGCATGATCTTCCTTGTTCTTGGAGAAAACCAGAATGTCGTCGAGATAGACCAAAACGAAGTCATTGGTGTAGGCATTGAAGATGAAGTTCATCATGCGAGAGAAAGTCGGAGGAGCGTTGACGAGGCCAAAGGACATGACAGTGTATTCATATGAACCAAAACTTGTCCTGAAAGCCGTCTTGGGAATATCTTGCTCACGGATACGAATCTGATGATAACCCATACGGAGATCAAGCTTGGAGAATACTTGGGCACCTTTGAGTTGTTCGAACAGCTCATTGATGTTGGGAAGTGGGTATTTGTTCTTGATGGTCTTCTTGTTCAATGGACGATAATCAACACAAAGTCGGTCCGTTCCATCCTTCTTCTTCACAAAAAGAACACCACAACCCCACGGAGAAGAACTAGGCCGGATGAGACCCATTTTCTCTTGAATATCGAGTTGCTTCTTCAGCTCCTTCAACTCTTCAGGTTCGAGCTTGTAAGGACGTTTGCAAACAGGTTCCGTGCCAGGCTCAAGATCAATAACGAATTCAACTGGCTGATGCGGAGGCATTCCTGGAAGCTCTTCTGGAAAGACGTCTTGATATTTGCAAATGACTGGAATTTGCGAGATAGCATCCAATTCACCCTTCTCATTGAGAGAAAACAGACGGATAGTATCATCACGAGCGGCAAAGACAATTACATCCTCAGATGAATGAGTCAATTGAATCTGCCTGGTTGCACAATCAAGCTGAGCCTTGTGCTTAGTAAGCCAATCCATTCCGAGAATAAGATCAATATCTGAGTTACCAAGAACCATTGGAGAAGAAAGAAACTTGTAATTGCCCAATGTGATAGTAACATCCGGAGCCATCATTTTGGTGTTCATGAACAAACCCGGAGAAGAAACCGCTATCGGCTTAGGCAAATCAATAGTATGCACATCATGCATAGATGCAAAAGGCTTCGATAAAAATGATAAAGATGCACCAGTGTCAAAAAGAACTCTTGCGGGAATGTCATTAACATGAAGGTTACCCATGATCACATCTGGTGAGTCCTCTGCCTGGGCTGCATTCAGCAAGTTGACCTTGGCGGACTCGGGGTTATGCTTGACCACAGTTGTACTTGCCGATCTCACAGGAGGAGGAGGAGGAAGACGCCTCTGGTTGAAACACTTGTTGGCATAGTTACCCTTCTGTTGGCACTTGTTGCACGTGACCTCTGAAAGCGGACGGTGATACGGAGCACTCGATCTTGGAGCTTTAGACGAAGTCTTGTTCTGAAAGCCAGGGTTGGGTGGGTGGGAAGAACCACTGCCACCTTTGCTCTTCTGCTGATACGGCTGACAGAATGGAGGAGGAGGAAGCCAATACTTCTGCTGCTTGGCCACTTGAGTAGAGGAAGAAGGAGTAACATCTCTGACTCGCTTCTTGGAAGCATCACACCTCAATTGAGCAGCCTCTTGCTTCAGTGCCATGTTGTAGAACTCATCGTATCTCAAGGGCTCGAAGAGAACAAGAGCTAGCTGAATTTCTTCTCTGAGACCACCCCTGAACTGGTATATCATGCTCTTCTCATCAGGGACGTCCTGCTTGGCAAAGCGGGCGAGCTTCTGGAATAACTTGTTGTAGTCATAGACAGACAAAGAGCCTTGCTTCAGATTGCGGAATTCCTCACGCTTGCTTTCAACCACGCTCTGAGGGATATGATGAGCTCGGAAATCTCGACGGAAATCATCCCAAGTGATAACACGTCCACCTCTAGAGTCCTTGTACTGCTGGAACCATTCTGCAGCTTGATCTTTGAGTTGGAAGGAAGCGAACTTGACAAAGTCCTCAGGCCTGACGTTACTGCACTCGAAATGCTTGCACAGATCCACTAGTCAATCGTCAGCATCGGTTGCCTCAACACAATTGCTGAAAGTCTTTGGCCCATTAGCAAGGAACTGGTTGAGTGTAGCAAAGTGATTCTGATTGTTGCCCTGGTTCCCTTGGTTGCCTTGATTGCGCTCTTGAAGAATTTGCATGATCAACTGTGTGTTTGCATTGGTTGCGGCCATCACAGCTTGCCATGCCTCCAGAGGAGGTGGAGGTGGTGGCGGATTAGGATTCGGAGTCGTGCGCGTTGGAGGAGCTATCCTGAAGAGGTTGACATCCATTAACACATCGATAGACAAATATTGAAGCTGAATCCAACGGAATGAAAATTGCAACATATAGTCTTCACATCCAAACAAAATGAATGAATGCATTCCTCTTGAAATGGTCACATATCCATAAATTGAGAAGCCACGTAGAATTAAGGTAGAAAAATAAATCAACAAGGTACGGATCAAGAACGAATAATCGGTAAGAAATCCCAATCTCAAACCAATATCCGTGGAAGAAGAACTAGAGCTACAAGAATTCCCACCTATGAAACTCCCGAACTTTTCCGGTTATGCAATCAGGTGTTGGGGATACAGGGGAAGCATAATATCTCACCCAAACTAGCAAATCCTACATCCAGTTGTATCCATCCTTCAACACATAACCAAGAAACCTTCGGAAACCATCTACCTCAACCTTCGAAAAGCATCCGTTATACAAGTTATGGCGATACTCCCGAACTCCCGCCCCAGTACTGGGTGGCGTCGAGGTTATCTCACCAACAAACTGCATAAAAGAGATTTTGGATGTCGGTGTACTAAACTCAGCTATTCCAGAACTGCAACGATCAAATTATGACGACAACACCTCAGAGCTCAACTCCCCGGGACACTTCCACAAAACCCCTGACAGGAGGCACCAAGACAATGTTCTCATCATAAAACCATCGGAACGATTCCAAGATACCCGCGTGATCCTAAAAAAAAATTAGTGAAATTTGAGAAGAGAAGAGTCAAAACTCTACGTCAGGATGCCTTACCAGAGCTATGAGGAGACTGGGAAGTAAAAAGAATTCCTAAACTCTCCGATATATAATTCCTAATGACTCAAAACATTTTTCTAGACACAACTCGGCCGCTAAAAACGATCAAGCAATGGGGCTCCTAAGGTCGGGGAAGGCTCTGATTACCAACTTGTAACACCCTCGATGCGACTATAGCTCCCACATGTCAAGGCGCGACTTAGAGACATAATAGCATTGAAGGCATATGTCGCAAGTTAGGCAATCTTCACAACATCCCATGTAATATAAATAATAAAGGGGAGATAACATAGTTGGCTTACACTTGCCACGTCAATCAAGTACATAAATAACATTACATCATCCAAACACTCATGGCCCGACTACGGCGCCAAAATAAAAGATAACCCAACATGCGACACGGTCCCAATCACCCCCAACTGGGCACCACTACTGATCATCAGGAAAAGAAACATAGTAACGTTGTGAGTCTTCGTCGAACTCCCACTTGAGCTCAAACGCGTCTCCTGGAGCAGAATCATCAGGCCCTGCATCTGGTGTAATAGTAATCTATGAGCCACAGGGACTCAGCAATCTCGCACCCTCGCGATCAAGACTATTTAAGCTTATGGGTAAGGAAAGATACAAAAGTATGTGGAGCTGCAGCAAGCGACTAGCATATATGGTGGCTAACTTATTCACAAAAGAGAGCGAGAAGAGGAGGCAAAGTGCGAGCGAGAAACTAGAGAACAACCTGCGCAAACGTTACTCCAACACCGTGTCCACTTCTCGGACTCCGCCAAGAAGAGGCCATCACGGTAACACACTCAGTTGATTCATTTTAATTAAGTTAAGGTTAAAGTTATCTACAACCGGACATTAACAAAGTCCCATCTGCACATAACCGCGGGCACGGCTTTCGAAAGTTCAAATCCCTACAGGGGAGTCCCAACTTAGCCCATGACAAGCTCTCACGGTCAACAAAGGAATAGACCTCCTCCCAAGACGTTCCGATCAGACTCGGTATCTCGGTTCTTCAAGACACTTCGACAGGTTAAAACAAGACCAGCAACACCGCCCGAATGTGCCGACAAATCCTGATAGGAGCTGCACATATCTCGTTCTCAGGGCACACTCAGATGAGCAAGACGTCGGGTAGGCCAGCCCAGAGTTGCCGCTGGTAGCCCCAGACATCGCTCGGTGGGACCAACACTCAGAGGAGCACTGGCCCGGGGGGGCTAAAATAAGATGACCCTCGGGCTCCGGAAACCCAAGGGAAAAGAGGCTAGGTGGAAAATGGTAAAACCAAGGTTGGGCATTGCTGGAAAAGCTTTAATCAAGGCGAACTATCAAGGGGTTCCCATTATAACCCAACCGCATAAGGAACGCAAAATCCGGGAACATAACACCGATATGACGGAAACTAGGGCGGCAAGAGTGGAACAAAACACTAGGCGAGAGGCCGAGCCTTCCACCCTTTACCAAGTATATAGATGCATTAAGATAACATAGCAATATAATGATATCCCAACAAGTAAATAAATGTTCCAACAAGGAACGACCTCCAATCTTCACCTGCAACTAGCAACGCTATAAGAGGGGCTGAGCAAAGCGGTAACATAGCCAATCAACGGTTTGCTAGGACATGGTGGGTTAGAGGTTTGACATGGCAATTTGGGAGGCTTGAAAGCAAGTGGTAGGCATCGTAGCAATGGCATAGCGAAAGAGCGAGCAAACTAGCATAGCAAAGATAGTAGTGATTTCGAGGGTATGATCATCTTGCCTGCACAGTTGTCAGAGTTGACTGGATCCTCGAAAGCAAACTCAATGGGTTCCTAGTTAGCGAACTCGTCTCCCGGCTCTACCCAAACAAGACAAACAAGCAACAAGGACACAATCAACCACGTGCAAGGAACAAACAAAATGATGCAAAGATGATATGCTATGCGGGATGCGATGCGGGATGCATATGCAAGATATGACAGGAAATGCAAGAACCTGGCCTCAACTTGGGAATCCAGGTGTGCCACTGGAAAGATGAGATGAAATCGCATGAAAACGATATAAAGAACGCCGGAATCGGAGTTACGGTTTGGAAATGGCAAGCGATTCAAATATGACACCGGTCTGCGATTTACAGCAAGTAGCCATCTAAATGCAACGTAATGAACATGCTAAAGCACCCAAACATGACAACAAAATACATGGCAGGGATGCATTCAAGATGCTTAACAAAAATGTAGCACTGAGCTACGGCCAATTCATCCATTAACAGGTTCAAACAAGCATGGCAAAAATGCATACGGTAAACAGATCTCAGACTTAGTGAAATTAACACTTGTCTGGAATTTCAGATCAGGTAGCACTCTTCGGAGCAACAAAACTACATGCTACAGGACCTGAACATGGCAAAGTAAAGCATGTCATGGAGCTACTCAAAGAGCTTAACAAAAGTCCCTTAGTGACCTTGAGCCAAAAGGGATCAGAAAATACAATTGCAAGCATGTGAACATAGCAAAAACATAATCAGTTCTCAGACTTAGTGAAAACTGGAGCATGCTGAAAACAGATATCAAGTAGG
Source organism: Triticum dicoccoides (assembly GCF_002162155.2). Lineage (NCBI taxonomy): Eukaryota > Viridiplantae > Streptophyta > Magnoliopsida > Poales > Poaceae > Triticum > Triticum dicoccoides. Next base: position 752,561,810 of record NC_041382.1, read on the forward strand.
CATGTTTACGAGCTCGATGCACTCACTACGGAGCAAGTCATGATAAGCTAAGCATACATCTATCAAGAACACACAAAATGCAAGCTAGACATGGCAAGAACAATAGCATAGCATGCACGGATCAACTACGACATCATCGGCAAAATTGCAAACAAGTTGACAATCTGCCCATATTCACAAAGTAGCAAAAGTAGAGCTCGATTGACTCGAGCTAGGGTGCTCCATAATAGTAAACAAAGACATGGATGGATAGAGCACTACAAGATTAACAAAACATCCTTACTGATCATCCTCAAAAGAGGCACGGATCACTAGGAAACAACATGAACATATGGCCATATGAGATAAACAGCTCAAGGACTTGGTGGAATTGCTAAGTCCCTGAAAACAGAGTTACCAAGTGCACCACTTTGCAAGCTTGTGCTAGTCACCATACACATCACAAAAATACATGGGTTGCACCTCTGGAAAGATGACAAAACCCTCAACAAAACACATGTAGAGCATCAGGGCATATCATGCACACATTAATCATGGCAAAAATGACAAAAAGCTAAATGGAGCAGCAGATCTGACAATTATCTCAAGTAGCCCTCTTCTAACAGCATTTCTGGCATCAAGATGAACTCAAATGAAAATGATGCAATGGAATGAAATGATGTACTCTCTGAGATGAACATTTTGATATGCTATATGCATGAATCGGAGCTACGGAAGCAAAGTTAGAGGCTATGAACATGGGCACTTGGGCTAGGGAAAACCGGGGACTTAGTGAAAAAAAACAACCTCTCTCAGATCTAGGGTTTGCACGGAATCCGAGGCGCGGTCGGGGCACTGTTCATCGGCGCCGGATTCGTTGGGGAGGCGGCCACCGGAGCGGATTCCGGCCGACGCGGCAGGGCGGCGCGCGGCGGAG
>NC_041382.1:752563571-752569852 GCF_002162155.2 Triticum dicoccoides
TGGCGGCGGCGCGGCGCGGCTCGGCAGGCAGCTGGGCGGCGCGGTGGCGGCGGAGCGGAGATGCCACGTGGCGGCATGGGAGTGGGCGCGGCGATGTGTCCGGCGCGGTGCGGACAATGTCCGGCCGCGCGGAGACGATTTTTAGGGTTTCGGGGAGGGGTATCCGAGATTTTCGAGGAGGACCTATTTATAGGCATAGAGGGAGCTAGGAGAGTGCAAATGAGGTGCGGTTTTGGGCCACATGATCGTGATCGAACGATCTAGATGATGGAGAAGGCTTAGGTGGGTTTTGGGCCAAAATGGAGCGGTCTTGGGCTGCAACACACACGAGGCCTTTTCGGTCCCTCGATTAACCGTTGGAGTATCAAACAAATTCCAAATGATACGAAACTTGACGGGCGGTCTACCGGTAGCAAACCAAGGCCGCTTGGCAAGTCTCGGTCCAATCCAGAAATGTTTAAACCCCACACACGAAAGAAAGGTAGAATTGACCACCGGAGGAGAACGAAGCGCCGGAATGCAAAACGGACAACAGGGAAAATGCTCAAATGCATGAGATGAACACGTATGCAAATGCAATGCACATGATGACATGATATGAGATGCATGACAACGACAACAACACACAGAGACAAAGACCCGAACCCGAGAAAATAAAATACCTTAATGCCGGAAATGGTAAGAGTTGGAGTATAAATTGGGAAAGTTACATTCGGGGTGTTACAGATATCATTGGGATTATCAGGTGGTTCAGCAATAGGTTCACTAGAAGTTTGCACAGTTCTATCATTTTTCTTTTTCTTCCTTTTAGAAGAACTAGGTGCATCAATATTATTTCTTTGAGATCTTGCTCGATTCTCTTAGGGTGGCCTTCAGGATACAAAGGTTCCTGAGTCATTCTACCAGTTCTAGTAGCCACTCTAACAGCATAATCATTTTTCTTACTATTCATTTCATCAAGCATTTCTTTCTGAGCTTTAAGTACTTGTTCTACTTGAGTGGTAACCATAGAAGCATGTTTGCTAAGAAGTTTAAGTTCACCTCTAATATTATCCATATAATCACTCAAGCGTTTAATCATAAAGGTATTCTACTTTAATTGTCTACCAAAATAAGCATTAAAGTCATCATGCTTAAACATAAAGTCATCAAACTCATCCAAGCACTGACTAGCAATTTTAGTAGGAGGGACTTCAACTTTATCATATCTATAGAGAGAATTTACTTTTACTACCTGTGTCGGGATATCGGGAGGTTCTTCAGTAAATAAGTAATTGAGATCATATACTTCTTCAACACTCGGTAAATTAAGACCATGTATTTCTTCAATAGGAGGTAAATTCTTAACATCTTCAGCTTTAATACCTTTTTCTTTCATAGATTTCTTTGCCTCTTGCATATCTTCGGGACTGAGAAATAGAACACCTCTCTTCTTCGGAGTTGGTTTAGGAATAGGCTCAGTAATTGGCTCAGGAGCTGGCTCAGGAGTTGGCACGGGAGGTGGCTCAGGAGGTGCCCAATTATTTTCATTTGCCAACATATTATTCAATAAAATTTCAGCGTCATCCGGTGTTCTTTCCCTGAAAAGAGAACCAGCACAACTATCCAGGTAATCTCTGGAAGCATCAGTTAGTCCATTATAAAAGATATCAAATATTTCAGGTTTCTTAAGAGGATGATCAGGCAAAGCATTAAGTAACTTGAGAAGCCTCCCCCAAGCTTGTGGGAGACTCTCTTCTTCAATTTGCACAAAATTGTATATTTCCCTCAAAGCAGCTTGTTTCTTATGAGCAGGGAAATATTTAGCAGAGAAGTAATAAATCATATCCTAGGGACTTTGCACACAGGCAGGATCAATAGAATTAAACCATTTCTTAGCATCACCCTTTAATGAGAACGGAAATATTTTGAGTATATAAAAGTGGCGCGATCTCAGATTATTAGTAATCAGGGCAGCTATTTCATCTAACTTACGAAGATGTGCCACAACAGTTTGAGATTCATAGCCATAAAAAGGATCAGATTCAACCAAAGTAATTATATCTGGATCAACAGTAATATCATAATAATCCTGATCAGGAACACAAATAGGTGAAGTAGCAAAAGCAGGGTCGGGTCTCATCCTACATCTAAAAGATTCCTTACTCCACTTAATTAGTAACCTCTTACGTTCAGGTTTATCCGGACAAGCAAGAATAGCTTCATAAGATTCATTATTAAAAAGATAACCCTCAGGAATAACAGGCATAGGTTCATCACCACTAACATCATCGTGTTCAGGTTCACTAATTTCTCTTTCTCTAGACTTAGAAATTTGCTCATCTAGAAATTCACCAAGTGGCACAGTAGTATCAAGCATAGAAGTAGTTTCATCATAAGTATCATGCATAGCAGAAGTGGCATCATCAATAACATGCGACATATCAGAATTCATAGCAGTAGTAGGTTTAGGTGTCGCTAGCTTACTCCTAACAGAAGGTGAATCAAGTGCAGAGCTGGATGGCAGTTCCTTACCTCCCCTCGTAGTTGAGGGATAAATTTTTGTCTTAGCGTCTTTCAAGTTCTTCATAGTGTCCAGCAGATATAAATCCCAAGTGACTCAAAGAATAGAGCTATGCTCCCCGGCAACGGCGCCAGAAAAAGGTCTTGATAACCCACAAGTATAGGGGATCGCAACAGTTTTCGAGGGTAGAGTATTCAACCCAAATTTGTTGATTCGACACAAGGGGAGCCAAAGAATATTCTCAAGTATTAGCAGTTGAGTTGTCAATTCAACCACACCTGGAAACTTAGTATCTGCAGCAAAGTGTTTAGTAGCAAAGTAATATGATAGTGGTGGTAACGGTAACAAAGTAAAGACAGCAAAAGTAATGTTTTTGGTATTTTTGTAGTGATTGTAACAGTAGCAACGGAAAAGTAAATAAGCGTAAACCAGTATATGGAAAACTTGTAGGCACCGGATCAATGATGGATAATTATGCCGGATGTGGTTCATCATGTAACAGTCATAACATAGGGTGACACAGAACTAGCTCCAGTTCATCAATATAATGTAGGCATGTGTTCCGTAAATAGTCATACGTGCTTATGGAAAAGAACTTGCATGACATCTTTTGTCCTACCCTCCCGTGGCAGCGGGGTCCTATTGGAAACTAAGGGATATTAAGGCCTCCTTTTAATAGAGAACCGGAACAAAGCATTAACACATAGTGAATACATGAACTCCTCAAACTGTGGTCATCACCGGGAGTGGTCCCGATTATTGTCACTTCGGGGTTGCCGGATCATAACACATAGTAGGTGACTATAGACTTGCAAGATAGGATCTAGAACTCACATATATTCATGAAAACATAATAGGTTCAGATCTGAAATCATGGCACTCGGGCCCTAGTGACAAGCATTCAGCATAGCAAAGTCATAGCAACATCAATCTCAGAACATAGTGGATACTAGGGATCAAACCCTAACAAAACTAACTCGATTACATGATAAATCTCATCCAACCCATCACCGTCCAGCAAGCCTACGATGCAATTACTCACGCACGGCAGTGAGCATCATGAAATTGGTGATGGAGGATGGTTGATGATGACGACGGCGACGAATCCCCCTCTCCGGAGCCCCGAACGGACTCCAGATCAGCCCTCCCGGGAGATATTAGGGCTTGGCGGCGGCTCCGTATCGTAAAACGCGATGGAACTTTTCTCTCTGATTTTTTTCTCCTCGAAAGCCAATATATGGAGTTGGAGTCGGAGGGCCACCAGGGGGCCCACGAGGTAGGGGGCGCGCCCAGGGGGAGGGGCGCGCCCCCACCCTCGTGGACAGCGTGTGGGCCCCCTGGTCTTCATCTTTGGCGAGGATTTTTTATTATTTATTCTAAGATATTCCGTGGAGTTTCAGGTCATTCCGAGAACTTTTGTTTTCTGCACATAAAACAACACCATGGCAATTCTGCTGTAAACAGCGTCAATCCGGGTTAGTTCCATTCAAATCATACAAGTTAGAGTCCAAAACAAGGGCAAAAGTGTTTGGAAAAGTAGATACGACAGAGACGTATCACAAATCTTTCAAGACGAGGAGAGCTTTCATCCGGTTGGCCGAGAAAATGGCCCATCAGTAATGAGAAATGGGTTGTACATTTTTAAAACACATCAAACCGGCAATTAGTTTCAAATATCTTTTTTTTATTTCAAGATTTTAAATTACATTAATTTTTATGCATGGAGAATTTGTTGGATTTTATATTGATATACATTTATTTTTTAAATCAGTTTGAATGTGAGTCGAAATTTCGGGATTAAAAACAGTTCGGACCGCACCGAAATATGCAAATTTCGCAAATTTTTTAACCGTTGCCACAATATGGGATGTAATGCTAACAAAAGAATATGGGCTCTAAAAAAACCTAAAGAATTAGCAAATGGGCTGTAAATTATTAGAAATAATGGCAAATGGGTTGTATGCTCTTTTCCACAGATTTGAGGCTTTCCTAAAAAAAGGTTGAGACACAAGCACTGACTGTTGGATGTCCATCCAACGGCCTTCGTGCTTCTTTAATCTCTGCTCTTCCTGCTCCAACCGCTCAAACGAGCGCCGGTGGGACTACCTGCTCCCTCCTCCTCGCGGCCGGCTATGCTGCCGCGCAGGCCTCACCGCCCGACCGTACTCACATCGCTGGCCTAGCCATCCCTCTACTCACCCACATCTGCTGTTATTCTCCGGCGACGGCAGACGAACCAGTAAACCCTCGTACAGTCGTACTCCCCTCCGTGTGGGAAACAACTGCCGAGTCTTCCCTGCCTCCGTGTCGTCCCCTTCCTAGGCCTCGCCGTCATCCACCGCCCTGGTTCTCTCGGTGCGGCGTGGTCAACGTGGTCAAGGAACGACTTCCATTGGACGTGGACTGTACGTGGAGAGGCTGACAGCTGGGTCCATGGCCGCAGCAAGGAAGTGCCTCCTTATTACGCGAAAAAGAATGATTTCTCCACCTGACAGCTGGGACCCACCGGACAGGCCACTGTATTTCACGAAAAAAACGTTTCCCCCTGACTGCTGGGACCCACCAGCTACATCTTCCACGCAAGGAAGTGCGTCCGAGCAAAAAAAACGATTCGCCCCCTGACTGCTGGGACCCACCAGCTACATCTTCGCATGCAAGGAAGTGCCTGACAGTCGGACCCACCTGGTCGAAGCGTACGTAGCGTTGTCATTATGGTCGCGAACGTGTAGTACATACTGGTCGATGTAGAGGCACGCACGTGTCGTAGTAGAGGCGCACACGTGTCGTAGTAGAGGCGCGCACGTAGCATGTACATGTACGTACAGCGGCCAGGGTGGAAGAAAGAAAATATGGCCACGTATGTATACATACGGGCGGGGTCTCGAACGCCTACTTGCGCATACGTACGGCCAGGGCTCGTGTGCATGGCTGGGTCAGAACGGAGAAAGAGCGTCGTCGTCGTGTTCATGGGGAGGCAACGGAATGCGTCGTGTTCATGGGGAGGCAACGGAATGCGTCGTGTTCATGGGGAGGCAACGGAATGCGTCATGTTCATCAGGAGGCAATGGAATGCGTGGGAGCCAACCGGCTGGGTCGGAACGGAATGCATGGTCCTGTTCATCGGGAGGGCTTGGACGGAACAGGCGATGGAAACGAGGCCTGGCATACCGCACAACGGAGGAAATGGACCTCCTACATTCGGAACGGGGTCCTGTTGATCGGGAGGGGTCTGGCATACTGCAAAACGGAAGAAACGGACCTCCTACGGTCGAAACAGGGGTCATGTTCATCGGGAGGGGTGTGGCATACCGCAAAACGGAGGAAACGGACTAGTGTTGGAGCGCTGCGGTCGAAACGGGGGTCCTATTCATCGGGAGGGGTGTAGCGTACCGCAAAACAGGACTCCACGGGATACTGTTCATTTCCACCGTTGACCCACTCCAGCCTCCACGAGCTACTGTTCATCCACCGTCGACCTCCTCCAGCCTCCACCTGCGACTGTTTATCCATGGGCTCCTGTTCATCCAGCCTCCACCGCGCGCTACTCCACCGGCTACTATTCAACCAGCCCTCTCCACGGGCTCCTGTTCAACCACCCCTCCACGGGCTACTGTTCATCCTGCCCTCCACCGCCTACTATTCATCCAGCCCTCCACAGGGTGGTCCTGTTCATCCAGCCCCAACCGGCTCGATCGATCGGGGTCCTGTTCTTCTAGAGGCAACACCACTGGGTCCTGTTCATCCACCCCCACCGGCAACTATTCATCCAACCCCCCTC
>NC_041382.1:752570239-752579407 GCF_002162155.2 Triticum dicoccoides
CTCACTGTTCATCCAGAGGCAGCATCGATCGTCTTTAGTTAGCAGCAGTAGCGAAGGAATCGCTCGATCAGGTTCAGTTAACAGCCATCGATCGATCGCTCGGGTTCAGTAACGCGTAGCCTGGAGTGCAATCGCTCGGGTTCAATTAGAGCCCAACGCCTCGCTCGGGTTCAGTTAGAGCCAACGCCTCGCACAAACGCGCGTACGTGGACGAGAGAAACGCACATCGCTTGGCCCCCGACCTCCCACCGTAACCGGGAACTCCCCGAAATTTTCCTCGCCCTCGCTTCTACCACGGTTTTTCCGTCATGGACGGCCCAAAGAATGTCATGCAGCTGCGTCTCCGGCCTGCCCAGGACGAAAAGCCCATTTACTGTCATGATTTTTTGTCATAGAAGTAGGAGCCCACCACATCTATGATGATACCGGGTTTTGTCACAATTATCGTCATAGAAGTGTCATATGTATGACAGAAAAAAAATTCGTTCGGCCCAAAATGTCACGGATGTGTCTTTTTTGTAGTGAAGTATCCCGATTATTGTCACTTCAGGGTTAACGGATCATAACACATAATAGGTGACTATAGACTTGCAAGATAGGATAAAGAACTCTCATATTTTGATGAAAACATAATAGGTTCAGATCTGAAATCATGGCACTCGGGCCCTAGTGACAAGCATTAAGAATAACAAAGTCATAGCAACATCAATCTCAGAACATAGTGGATACTAGGGATCAAACCCTAACAAAACTAACTCGATTACATGATAAATCTCATCCAACCCATCACCGTCCAACAAGCCTACGATGGAATTACTCAGGCACGGTGGTGAGCATAATGAAATTGGTGATGGAGGATGGTTGATGATGACGACAGCGACGAATCCCCCCCTCCGGAGCCCCGAACGGACTCCAAATCAGCCCTCCTGAGAGGTTTTATGGCTTGGCGGCAGCTCGTATCGTAAAACGCGATGAAATCTTCTCTCCTATTTTTTCTCCCCAAAAGTAGATATATAGAGTTGGAGTTGGAGTCGGGAGGTCTCCAAGGGGCCCATGAGGTAGGGGGCGCGCCCCCACCCTCGTGGAAAGGGTGTGGGCCCCCTGGTCTTCATTTTTGGCGAGGATTTTTTATTATTTATTGTAAGACATTTCGTGGAGTTTCAGGTCGTTCCGAGAACTTTTGTTTTCTGCACATAAAACAACATCATGGCAATTCTGCTGAAAACAGCATCAGTCCGGGTTAGTTCCATTCAAATCATACAAGTTAGAGTCCAAAATAAGGGCAAAAGTGTTTGGAAAAGTAGATACGACGGAGACGTAACAAATATGTGGGAGCCAATATGAACATCCAGGTTTCGCTATTGGTTATTGACCGGAGACGTGTCTTGGTCATGTCTACATAGTTCTTGAACCCGTATGGTCCGCACGCTTAAAGTTCGGTGACGATCGGTATTATGAGTTTTTGTGTGTTGATGTACCGAAGGTAGTTCAGAGTCCCAGTATGATCATGGACATGACGAGGAGTCTCGAAATGGTCGAGACGTAAAGATCGATATATTGGGCGACTATATTCGGACACCGGAAGTGTTCCGGGTGATTTCGGAGAAAAGCGGAGTGCCGGAGGGTTACCGGAACCCCTCGGGAGAAATAATGGGCCTTATGGGCCTTAGTGGAGAGAGAGAGAGAGGGCTGGCCTAGGGCAGGCCGCGCGCCCCTCCCCCTCTGGTCCGAATTGGACTAGGAGAGGGGGGCGGCGCCCCCCTTTCCTTCTCCCTCTCCCCCTTCCTTCCCCCCTCCTAGTAGGAGTAGGAAAGAGGGGAGTCCTACTCCTACTACGAGGAGGACTCCTCCTCCTGGCACGCCATAGAGGGCCAGCCGGCCTCCCCCCTTGCTCCTTTATATACGGGGGCAGGGGGCACCTCTAGACACAAGTTGATCATTGATCCCTTAGCCGTGTGCGGTGCCCCCCTCCACCATAATCCACCTCGATCATATCGTAGCAGTGCTTAGGCGAAGCCCTGCGTCGGTAGCAACATCATCACCGTCAACATGTCGTCGTGCAGACGGAACTCTCCCATGAAGCTCTGCTGGATCGGAGTTCGTGGGACGTCATCGAGCTGAACGTGTGCTGAACTCGGAGGTGTCATGCGTTCGATACTTGGATGGTTCGGATCATGAAGACGTTCGACTACATCAACCGCGTTTTCATAACGCTTCCGCTTACGGTCTACGAGGGTACGTAGACGATACTCTTCCCTCTTGTTGCTATGCATCACCATGATCTTGCGTGTGCGTAGGAATTTTTTTGAAATTACTATGTTCCACAACACCAAGGCCATAGGTTCACTAGTGACATCTCTCTCGAAATCATATAAAGGCATGGTAGACATATTACTGTTGGACCATTGACATAATATCGCAAATTATAAATATGATCATTCATGGCATAATCTCACATAGGTATTATGTTGTGATAAGTAGACCCTTAATCCAACTGCATCTACTACTATTACTCCACCCCAAGACCGCTATCCAACATGCATCTCAAAGTATTAAGTTCACTAGGAACAGAGTAACGTAATAAGAAAGATGGAATAATTAAGACAGGAAGAGATCAATCGATATGTTCAAACCCCGTTGTTTTAACCTTAGTGGCAACAACACAATACACACCTTGACCCCTCCCGTGACAGGGCAAGATCATAGCAAGATTGAACCCACTACCATGCACCACTCCCTCTGAAGACCTACTCATCTAATTGGCCAAATAAGACTCATAGATCGTATAGCTATAAAATCATACAAGACAGAAACTTCAAGAGAATAAATATAAATCAATGCATAATCTAATCATAAATCCATAATTCGTCGGCCCAACAAACATCCCACAAGAATTACATCGAATATATCTCCAAAGAGATAGTTGTATTGAAGTTCAAAATAGAGGGAGAGAGAGAGAGAGAGATCTAGCTACTACTATGGACCCGTAGGTCCTGAAAGAACTACTCACACATCATCATGGAGACAACAAGGTTGATGAAGATGGCCTCCCCAATGATCCACCTCCCCCTTCGGCAGAGTGCCAGAACAAGGCTCCAAAATGGGATTGCTTTGGAACAGAGGCTTGCGGCAGGGATAAATTGTTTCGGGTCTTGCTTCGAGGGTTTCTGAATATGTGGGAATTTTTATAGGCCAATAATTAGGGCAAACAGGGCTACGTGGCGCTCACAAGCGAGGGTGGCACGCCCATTTCCATGTCGGGCACTTGTGGGCCTTCTCCTCCTCCCTCGAAGCTTCTATTGTCTGTTATTGTCCAGAAAAATCGTCAAAAAGTTTCATCGTGTTGGACTTCTATAGGTATAGATTTTCTAGAAAACCAAAAACATGCAAAAAAATGAACTGGCACTATGCACTAAATAAATAGGTTAGTCTAGAAAAATAATATAAAATGGCTTATAAAGTACGCAAAGGGGAAACAGACTAACATTTAACAATAAAAAACTATAGATAGGTTTGAGATGTATCAGTCGGTACGCGGGTAGTTATGTACGTGATGGTCACCTTTAATTGGCCTTCTTCCCGATGCCATGAGCTCCTGGCCATCCGTGTAACTGTCGGAGAGAGATGGATCGCGCTTGAGATTAAGAAGGAAGGTAAAAATTCCCTCCCATGCAAGGAGTTGACGGATGAAATGAAATCCAAACCAACACCCCACAACCTTTAAATATGAAGGCCCGTAGGCTCGATATGGAGCGCCCTCCTTAAATTAAGTACTTCACCTGCTTCGGGCTTCCAACGCGATTGAACTGGAGGCTGTTAGAACTTCAAAAGGAAGGAAGTGTTGACACTTTAGAAGATCAAAGTTGATTCATATTAGGTTGTGTGTATACTAGCTGAATGCATTTGGGCTAGTGTGGACATCAACTCTCTGCCCCATATGCCATTAGAGAATCTACAGCCGGACCTCTTATATTTCCCCTATATGTCTAAGAAGACGACCTAGTTAGTGACCGGCCCAGAAATTGTGAGCCAATCGCCCCCCTCAAACCGGCCCTATACATCCAGCTAACCGACGCCCCTCATTTTCATCCCATATCCGAGGCGGGTATGGGGATGCCTGGACACACCCGGGCGCGTTTGCCACATCGAACAAGATAGGCCGGACCCACCACAAATTCCGCAAAATTGCCCCATCCTAGCCGGTCCTACACAGGAGCCCTACTTCAGACTCGAGAAGATTTGTTGTAGACAACTCTATCTCTCTCCTTCGCAGAAATACCCAGCTTCTCCGAGGATGCATGCACTAGGTACAGACACTGTTGTTGTTAGTAAGATGATCCGGAACGGGGAGAGCACATGCCTTGGTGGCACTGTGATATTTTCCCGCGCCATGGTGAAGGTGTTTCGAGCGGAGTATCTGAGAGAACCAAATGTGCAACATACAAAAGGATGATGGCAATTGGAGCGACAACAGGTTTTCGAGGTATACTCGGTTGAGTTGATCGCATGCATTTGCAATGGAAGAACTTCCCCAAAAGGTTGCAAGGGATGTACCAAGGTCACACCAAAGAGGCAACCACCATACTCGAAGTAGTTGCATCAAGAGGCTCATGGATTTTGCATGATTTCTTTGAAATATCTGGTTCTCATAGTAACATCAATGTGCTCCAGTGATGTTCACTATTTAGGAAACTTTGTGATGAGGATGCTCTGTCGTGCAACTACACCGTCAACAGACACAACTACAACATGTCATACTACCTTAACTATGGTACCTATCCTCAGTGGACGGCATTTGTGAAGACCATATCCAATCCCCATGGCAACAGACAATGCCACTTTGCGACAAAGGCAAGAGGCAGCAAGTAGGCATTCAGAGTGATCCAATCTCGTTGGGGTATTGTTCGTGGAGCTGCAATAGTGTGGGAAATCGGAGACTTAGTGGGAGCCGATGACATGTTGTGTTATCTTGCACAACATGATTGTCAAGGATGAGGGTGAAGGGGCGACCAAAACGCATGGTTTTGAGAAGCCCAGAGTACAAGTATGTCTCTCGGAATAAGATGCACATCATATTGTGAACTTTCTAGAGATGCATTGGAATCTTTGAGATCAAAATGTGCATATGCAACTACTCAATGATCTTCTGGAGCTTGTGTGACCTTGCAATGGAAGCGAAGGATTTTAATATTTGAATTGTGCACTTGAAATCAATTTTATGTTTGAACTATGTATTTTACGCTATGAACAATGTTATATACATGTGATGTTCTTGTTTACAATTGACATGCATGGATTCGAGGTTTTAATATGAGGAGTGTGATTGTCCAGCATGACATTTGAGGGGGCGTCCAACGCTATCCGGGGACATTTAAAAAGGCCGATTTGCCTGTCTGATTGTAGATGCTCTTAGAGTGCATTCTTAAACGGTGGACTCCTAGGGCGAGTGCTCCTATTCTTTTGTTGCTCTCTATTAGAAACTGCCAAGGAAACACACACACACACACGCGCATCCGTGGTCCGACCAAGTTTGAGGGTCTTGCACTTTCTAATGCGTTTTCCTCTTTTAGTTTTCTATAATTATTTTTATTTTTATTTACACAAAAAAGAAACATTTTTAGATGAACATTTTTGTAATTACATGAACTTTTTCTAGAAAGTGCATGGACATTTAAAAAATACATGAATAATTAAAAATATGAAACATGTATTTTAATAAAATGTTCATACATACACAAGAAAATATACCTTACAAGTCAACAATAAAATAAAAAATAAGCAATGTAACTTATCTCCACAGAAGGGGTGGAAAATTAAGGGTCTACCCTCTACAACTAAAAGCACTGGTGCTTTAAATAAACTGATTTATTTTTTAAACACCTTTTCTAAGCATCTTGCTTTGTAGCCAAACACTACCATAGTGGGGACTAACTTAGACTAGTAACATGCATATGTTACTAGTCTATGTTACTACCACTATAGTGGGAACTAACATATATATGATGTTATGCCACACTTTATTAGGTTGTAGATTCATCATATCTTGGTATGTGTAATAGTACCCATAATGTGAGTAACATACTATGTTACTACCTCCGCCCGGGTTTATTGGTCCCCTTCAAATTTTGTGCCAACTTTGACCATAGATTTGAAAAACAAATTATAAGTTGTATGCCACAAAACTTATATTGTTGGATTCATATTTGAAACAGGTTTCTAATGATATTATTTTTAGGGCATCTAACTTATTTTTTGATAGTTAAATGAAAGATCAAAGTTGGATCGAAACTACAAGGAGGGTTAATAAACCAGGACATAGGTAGTACCATATGTCTCTCCTTCTTCATTAATTACTTGCCATATCATCTATTTTGCATAGATATATGTGATGTTACCACTTATATATGTTACTCCCACTATGGGTTGTCTAAGACTTCCTCACAGTTCTCCATGGTTTCTATTGGCGAACCGCTGGGAATGAAGAGTTGTACTTACCACATTATATGCTAAGAAGGGATATGATTGCTCCTCCCATTTTTCTAGCTGAAATAAAGGAGCATAAAGGTACTATATTTACTATTTTTTGAACGTGTGATATTTATGGTACCAGGCCAGAAGGCTACACACAAAGAGAAGTTTGCGGTTCAGACTAGTCACAATCGAGAGTAACTTACACTAGTAACATATATGCTATCCAAGATTATGTTACTACTTCATAGTGGATAGTAACATATGTGTAGTATCAGCTTCATTTATTAGGTTATAGATTCATTTTGTCTTGATATGCATGACGTTACTCATAGAATGAGTAAAGTTACTCAATTTGCCTCTCTCATTAACTCATTGCCACATAGGCAAATTTGCCGACTTATACCCGATATTACTCTTGAAGTTACTCCCACTATGGTCAGTCTCATCGTTATTGCTCAATAGGTTCTCTTTGTTGTGGAACATGGGCTTTACTTTGATTGGGATATAAAGGTTGCAGTCATCCAATGCAGCAGGAGAGTTACTAAAAACAATTAGCAGAAGAAGCACTTGCCATAGAGGGGAAAAAGTCCATTTTTGAACCTTGAACTTGTAGAGCTTAGCTAAATCAAACACAGAACTCCGAATCCCGGTTGGTGGCACCCTGAACTTATCAATCCCAGTCTAAATTGAACCGCGGAGCTATTTTTCACGTAAAAAAATCCTAAAATGGGATAATTTGCTAGTTTCACTGGCTGACTTGACCCAATTGTCATATTTATCTTCCACCTCTAGTCTCGGGCGGATCGCCCAGTAACTGATTTTTTTGTATTCGTGCCCACTTGCATAGCGAACTTAAGTTTGGTTTATGTGATTCTTTTTTTTCGTACTCGTCCCAAGTAACTCTTTTTTTCTATTTGGATTTTCCATCGCCGTAATTTCTGTTATCATTTTATATCCCCTTTTGTTTCAATTTAATTTACAATTTCCCTAAGGATTTTTTATTTTTTTTCTTTTCTCTATTTTATTAAAAGATTTATTTTTTAAACACTACGTATCTACTTTCATGTATATTTTTGAATAAACAATGAGCATTTTACAATACAGGGTCAATTTTCTTAAATATATGTTGAACACTTTTTGACTTCATAAACTTTTTAAAATTCATGAACATCTTTCAAACTTGTGAATTTTTATTCAAAAAACATCATGAAAACTAATTCAAATTCACAAAACAAATTTGACTTCGCAAACATGTTTCGAGTTTGTGGATATTTTTTCAACTTCACAAAATATTTTCAATCTGATGAACATTTGTTCAAATTCATGAACACTTTATAATTTGCGAAGATTTTTCTAGTTCGTGAACATTTGTTTTTCATTTTTGGTGTCTGTTCTCTTTTTTAAAATTCTTGAACAGTTATTAGTATTCTAAATATTTTTGGTGTTCACAAAATGAATTCAAATGCAAGAAACATTTTCAAATTTGCCAATATTTTTTGAGTTCGTGAACAATTTCATAAACTTCTGAAGATTTTTCAAATTTAAGAATATTTCTATTTCTGAATTTGTTTCCATATATTCGAACATTTTTTGAGTTCATGAACATTTTCCAAACTCTTGAAGTTTCTTTGTATTCAAGAATATTTTTCATTTCCTAACAATTTTTTTATTTGTGAACATTTTTCGACATCATGCACACTTTTCAAATTCGTAAAAAAAACATAACTATTTTGTAGGCTAGCCGACACATCAAAGGAGTGACCTGAGAGATGTAATCCCAGAATCGTCGCTTTTTCCGGTGCACCAAACAGCTCCAGGGTTTGATTTAGACCGGAATTAATAAGTTGAGGGTGCCAACGGCCAGGATTTGAAGTTGGGGATTTGATTTAGCTAAGTTCAAAATGGACTTTTTCCACAAAAGACCAGCAACCGGCCTGCCGCTTGCTATTGTGTTATGTACCTGTGACGCCTGGATAATTAAGTTAGAGTAATTCCCTGTTAATGATGCCATATCACCTCAATTACTGTTGATAAACTCGCGTTAGTTAAAAAACGATTCAAATTCAAATATAAAATATAGACAAACAACAAAAGTTTTCAAACACTAAAACAAAAATATTTTAAATGTGTCGGATAGGTCATAGGTAATTGTGGTGGAGAAGCCAACCTTTTGCAAAGTGTTTAAATGCCCTTAACTAGTTAAAAAAGCAGTGGCTAAACAATAGTTAATTTCTTTTTAAATTATAAAATTATTAAACTAATTTATATCAGGTCCAAGCTAGGCTGGGTAGTAGACTTTATTGATGATACTAAGTTTGGTGCTAGAGGTAATTTTTATAAAACTAAAACTAAAAGGAAACACAAATTAAAATAGACAAGAAAATTAATTAAATAAAAATATGCAGGGGGCAACCCCCTCGCTGGGCCTCGGCCCAGGCGGCCACTGGGCCAACCAGACCG
Organism: Triticum dicoccoides; assembly: GCF_002162155.2. Taxonomy (NCBI): domain Eukaryota; kingdom Viridiplantae; phylum Streptophyta; class Magnoliopsida; order Poales; family Poaceae; genus Triticum; species Triticum dicoccoides. The sequence continues at coordinate 752,579,171 of NC_041382.1, forward strand.
GCCCACCTGGCCTCCGATAACCTCCATCCCCTAGTCCTAACGCTAACCACCCCCACGTTTCCCCACTCCCCCATCTGGATCGGGGCTCCAGGAGCCCGACGGCGCCTTGGCACCCGCCGCCCATGGCCGGCGCGCCCCTCCGGCGCCCCGGTGGCCTCCACCGCGCCGCCACCGGACCCCTTCGCCCCGCCACTGCCTCGCATCTCCTCCCTGTCCGACTTCCCCGCCGAACTGCTC
>NC_041382.1:752579874-752588165 GCF_002162155.2 Triticum dicoccoides
TGCTCAACCCCCCTGTGAGCTCCCTTCGGTCGCCGCCCCCCCTTGCGCTCGCCTCTCCCTCGTCGCGCGTCGCTCGCGGGCGCGCGCGCACCGCGCCACTCTGGCCACTCCGCGCCCCCTTCCGCACGTGCCCCGCTCGCCTCCCCTGCTGGTCCCGGCCACCGCCGCGGCCACCACGCCCGGGGCCGTGCCTTGGTGCCCATGCCTCGCCGTCAGCCTTGCTGACTTGACCCGCACCGGTGCCGCCCGCGCAGCCTCGCTGCGCTGCTGCTGCGTCTGCACTCCGTGGCAGCGTCCGTGCCGCCGCATCCTGCCGCGTCGCTCCGCCGGGGCCGCGCCCGTCCGACCTCGCCACCACCTTCACCGCTGCTGCCCAGCACCGCCGCCGCCCCGCGCCGGCGCTGCCATGCTGCTGCTCCCCTTCCCCTGTGGCTGCTGCAGATTGCTGCGATGAACACTGGCGCCCCACTGCACCGTGGTTGGCCTGGGCGAGCGCCCTGGCTGGCTGGCGACCCCACCCGCTACGCCCACACCCATTCGCCCCCTATGCCTATGACAGATGGGGCCCACACCCGGAAAAAAATGAAAAAAAGGATTAATTAAATAATTATTATTAATTAATTAGTTAGTAAGTTAATTAGTTAACTTAAATAACCTGCTTAATAACCTAATCAACCAGATTATTTAATCAAATGTTGTTTAGTAAAACATGTATCAATGACATGCGGGTCCCATGGGCCCTTTTGACCAGTCAACGGTCCAGTCAAACGCTGACTGGACATTTGACCAGGGTCCCACCTGTCAGCTTGTACCCATAGCATCTAAATACAAATTTAATTTCAAATTAAATTAAATCTAGAAATTAGAAAATCATTTTTAAATATTTTAAAATTAATATAAAATAAACCGTAGCTCGGATGAAAAAACTTTGTACATGAAAGTTGCTCAGAATGACGAGACGAACCCGGATACGCAGCCCGTTCGTCCGCCACGCATCCCTAGCATCGCGAACACGCAACTTTCCCCCTCCAGTTCATCTGTCCGAAAACACGAAACACCGGGGATATTTTCACGGATGTTTCCCCCCTTCACCAGTACCACCTCTTATCGCGATAGGGCACCCCTAGCACCACTACTTGTCATTGTCATGCATCGCTACGCATCTGTTTGCTTAATATTTATTGTTTCCTCCCCCTCTTCTCTCGCTAGACACCAAGACCAACGTCGCTGCTACCCAGTACGACTTCAGTGTTGATGACCCCTCTCTCTTGCCAGAGCAACCAGGCAAGCCCCCCCTTGATCACCAGATATAGCCTACTGTTCTCTCTACTGCTTTCATTAGAGTAGTGTAGCATGTTACTGCTTTCCGTTAATCCTACCCTGATGCATAGCCTGTCCTTGCTACTACTGTTGTTACCTTTACCTGCAATCCTAATGCTTAGTATAGGATGCTAGTTTATCATCAGTGGCCCTACATTCTTGTCCGTCTGCCATGCTATACTACTGGGCCGTGATCACTTCGGGAGGTGATCACGGGCATATACTACATACATTACACCGTTACATTACCGGTGATACTGTTTGGAGATGGGGGCTGAAGGGGCAGGTGGCTCCATCTAGGTAGTGGTGGGCCTGAGTTCCCGACGGCCCCCGACTGTTACCTTAAGGCAGAGCGACAGGGCAGGTTGAGACCACCTATGAGAGAGGTGGGCCTGGCCCTGGTCGGCGTCCGTGGTTATTTCAAAATAACACGCTTAACGAGATCTTGGTATTCGATCTGAGTCTGGCTACTGGCCTATACGCACTAACCATCTACGCAGGGACAGTTATGGGCACTCGACGTCGTGGTATCAGCCGAAGCCTTCGTGACGTCAGCGACTGGGCGGCGCGCGCCGGGTTGGACCGTGTAACGCAACTTCCTTTGTAATGGAGGTTGCTAGGTCTGCTCACCAGTCGCGTACACAATGTGCAGGTGTGCAATGGGCGATGGGCCCAGACCCCTGCGCCATAGGATTTAGACCGGCGTGCTGACCTCTCTGTTGTGCCTAGGTAGGGCTGCGACATGTTGATCTTCCGAGGTCGGGCATGACCCAGAAAAGTGTGTCCGGACAAAGGGGATCGAGCGTGTTGGGAAATGTGGTGCACCCCTGCAGGGAAGTTAATCTATTCGAATAGCCGTGTCCCTCAATAAAAGGACGACCCGGAGTTGTACCTTGACCTTATGACAACTAGAAACGGATAATTAATAAAAGACACCCTTCCAAGTGCCAGATACAACCGGTGATCGCTCTCTCACTGGGCGACGAAGGGAGGATCATCGGTTAGGATTATGCTATGCGATGATACTTGGTGAACTTACCATCTACTCTCTTCTCCTGCTGCAAGATGGAGGTTACCAGAAGCGTAGTCTTCGATAGGACTAGCTATCCCCTCTTATTCCGGCATTCTGCAGTTCAGTCCACTTATGATACCCCCTTTTCCATTTGATACCAATGCATACATATGTAGTGTAGCTCCTTGCTTGCGAGTACTTTGGATGAGTACTCACGGTTGCTTTGCTCCCTCTTTCCCACTTTCTATACCCGATTGCTGCGACCAGACGATGGAGCCCAGGAGCCAAACGCCACTGTCGATGACGACTACTACTACTCGGGAGGTGCCTACTACTATGTGCAGCCTGCTGACGACGACCAGGAGTAGTTTAGGAGGATCCCAGGCAGGAGGCCTGCGCCTCTTTCGATCTGTATCCCAGTTTGTGATAGCCTTCTTAAGGCAAACTTGTTTAACTTATGTCTGTACTCAGATATTGTTGCTTCCGTTGACTCGTCTATGATCGAGCTCTTGTATTCGAGCCTTCGAGGCCCCTGGCTTGTAATATGATGCTTGTATGACTTATTTTCTTTGTAGAGTTGTGTTGTGATATCTTCCCATGAGTCCCTGATCTTGATCGTACATGTTTGCATGTATGATTAGTGTACGCTTGAATCGGGGGCGTCACAAGTTGGTATCAGAGCCGACTGCCTGTAGGAATCCCCCTTCCACACTCCTTGGCCGAAGTCGAGTCTAGACATTACAAAACTTTTTACTAACATGGATGTGTGCCTTACGGGCCCACGTCGCCATCTAGGTGGTATTAGGATCTTTTACTTCTCGATCCTTACTCCGGGATTCTGATCTCTCTTCTATTCGGGTTAAATGATTTTGCTAACTCTAACTCTAGGTTCTCGTAATTACTTTCTTCCGGAGAGCCCCTTATTACAGATGATCGCCTGCTGCACCAGAAGATTTCGAAGATACTCCCCGATATTCTCTCAAGGCTTTGTGCCCGTTGCTTTTGCAATTCCCTACCACCGAAACATCCCTATGGATAAATACTTACACATGTCATCTGTCGTTCTTACTTTTATTTCCAGTCGATCTTGTTATTACAAGATACCCCGAGAATACTTTGTGCCTACTGCCTTGCAGTTCCTTGCCCCAGAAATACCCCTACAGATAATTCCTCAGTCTTATCGAGTATCCACTCATTCCCAGTTGTTCTTGTGTTCCGCAAAAGACTTCGAAATACTATTTGATCTTTCGAAAATCCTTAACAGCCTGTTGTTCTTGGAATTCTTGCATAGTTGCATTCCGGTTAATTCCATTGGTCTAGCTAATTACTTTAAAAACCTTTGTGATTGTCATTCTGATCCTTTTGATTCAACATGTGTGTGTATGCACACCATCATCAGTTGTTCCCTGGAATTTATCCTTCCGACTCAGACGTCATTTTAAACATGAGTTGGATCTCGACCAATCAAATTTTGCCATCGATTGTACCTCTACGGCTATTCAACTTATCCATCCCTAATCAGAGCATTGCTTCTGATCCCTTGTCTTGGAATTGATAATTCCTTTGCATTTGAACTTTGAGTTAGTCAGTTGTTTCTATAAACTGATCTCCGTGCATTCCTTCTTCCTCTGGTTGAGTACTGATGCTCACATCAGATCCCTTGTGGACCACCAGATCCTTTGTTGGATTTTATCCGACAGCGCCCTTCATATTCTATAAGCTTGTGAGCCTTTCCTCGGATACATAATGCCTTTGGTAAATTGTATCCTCTGCTTTCCCCTGCATGCTCTACTATCGAGCTGGTGTTATTTATTCCTGAAATTGTGGTATATGCTCCTAAGATGCCTCGATGGGTTGAACCTATGCCTTCCCCAAACCGTATGAACCCGAAAGTTTTCGCGAGTCATACTCTTCTGTTGTTTCGCCAGATAAAAATTCTACACTACAGCCTCATCAAAAGGGAGAAGTAAAATGAAAGGTTATGCATTGAAGAAGTGGGAGTCGACCTTGAGCCTTTGCGTTCATGCCCATGGACCCGATGTGGAACTTATCATCGAAGCTTCTTGTAAATGATAATAATCCCCTTGTTATAAGTTCGTCCTGTATCTATGTTTGGTCCTTTGCAATCATGGTTCCGACCATATTTTCTTCTTAATACCATTTCTCGGACAAGTTGAAGTACTTGTCTTGTGCAGATCATTGCACCTGTCCAACCTTTACTTTGATCTATTGTCTAGTATTACACTATGATATCTTGATAATGTCATGGAACTACATAACTTCTTATGGGTTCTTCATTAACTGTTATATCTCACCGATTCCAATTTTTCTGGGTTCTGGGTTGTCGTCAACCGAGAACACCGATATGTGAACCGATTCCGCATTTCTGGTTTGATAACCCTAATTAATTTTCATTGCTTATGAGTTTAATAATCCTTCAAGTCATTCCTAGCCTGATCGGTTATACCATTATTGGGCTAAAATTTAACTGTGCTACCTGGTCCTTCTTCACGGAGCACAAATTTCGACAGTAAGCTAATCTTACGTCAATCTTCTTTGTCATATCATTTCTCCTTGAATAGAAAACTTGATTTCGAGTTTGTGTCGTACCCATGGTTCTAATAACCTTTCACTTCATCATTCAAATTTGATGTCATCGCCGATTGACTACATCTTCATGAAATCTCTCGACAATTTTGTCGTGATCATCATCAACATTCTGAGCTCTTACAGGATATCAATCGAATTTGTGTTGAGAAATACCATCCTTGCCCATCGATGATTTGTGTTTTCATCAACAACATTCTTGCCTTCCCTCCAACATAAACTTTTTCGTGTTTTGTGTTATACCTGGAGATCCTTGCTATCCAACAATTATTCTTCTTTACCTTGGAGTATTACCATCTTTTATGTCAAGAATGTCGTGAGAATTTAACCACCTCTTATGAATTCTTGGTACAAGTGATACTTCTTGCCATTTCCGTTCATTCCTTGGTCCCCATGTTGTTTCTAACCGGAAACCCGACAATTGAACTATGATGTGCAAATTCAAAAGTTCTAGCAACCCTATTGCTTTGAAGTTAATGGTCGACATTACATTCTTAGGCCATTGGTTATCAAAACACCATTCTAACATTGTTGCTTCCGCTGACTCGTCTATGATCAAGCTCTTGTATTCGAGCCTTCGAGGCCCCTGGCTTGTAATATGATGCTTGTATAACCTATTTTATTTGTAGAGTTGTGTTGTGATATCTTCCTGTGAGTCCCTGATTTTGACCGTACACGTTTGCGTGTATGATTAGTGTACGATTGAATCGGGGGCGTCACAGTACCAAGAGCTCCTATTCAGCGACCAGAGAAGTCGAAAGCGAGTTGTTCCCCACCCGCGCTACCACAACGCTAACGTTTGGCCCAGCCCATGTGCGGGGCAGGGCACCCCTATTTTCTCTTTTTTCTTGTTTTTTATTTTACAAAAACAATGTCAGGGATTTCAAAAAAAGATCTAAAATTCAAAAAAGGTTTAAGAATTTGAAAAATGTATATTTAAATTTAAGAATATATTTCAAAAATTACAAATATTCCCGGATGTTTGCGAATATTGGAAAAAATTCTGTAATGCAAACAATATTCAAAAAAATTCAAATTGAATTTCAAAAAACTATAATAAAAATGTTCACAAAATAAAAAAATTAATTAATTTTCAAAAATGCGAAATAAACAAATGTTCACGAATTCAAAAAGGTACAGAATTTCAAAAAGGTACCTTACTTCAAGAAAATGTTTGTGAGTTCAAAAAATGTAAAGTTCATTCAAAAATGTTCACTAATTGGAAAAAAATTCATGAGGTTCAAAAAATATTCACTACTTTAAGAAAAGATCTTCCCAAGTTTTGAAAATTTCCAGGAATTCCAAAAAATGTTCATGAATTTAAAAAAATCATCATCTGTAAAAAAATTATGACTTAAAAACAATTCTGTGGCTTTGTAAAAAATTTCACAACTTTCTAAAATTGTTCCAGAATTTGGAAAATATTCACAAGTGTGTTCACGAATTTGGAAAAAAAATCATGAATTAATTTTTTCATGATTTTATTAAGTTATTTATTATTATTTTGTTTTTGCGAATTTGAAACAGAAAAAATACAATACAAAGGCAATAAATGCAAAAGAGAAAACGAAAAGACAAAATAATCATAAGAATAAACAAAGCAAGAAAACAGGTGGGGAGAACCCTAGAATAGGCCGACCCATACAAAGCACGAGGCACACAGGGGGTGGGCGTTGGTTCGCTATTCCCCGACCAACACAGGGAATCGGATCGGCATTTCCTAAACGGCGCCTGTAGCGCCCGTTTTAGGCTTACTGGTACACGGCGCACACCCATTTCACCCCGTTGGGCCGGCCCATCTCCTTTTTCCTAAGAGATAAAAAAGGATGTCCTGGGAGAGAATCGAACCAGCGACATCCCTGTCGAGCAAAGCATGGCCAACCATCACACCAACTTGCTTATATGTAAACTACAATCTTTTCCCTCTATTTTCATTCCATTCTTTCCTCTTTTCCTTTTTTTCCTTTTTTCGTTTTTGTTTTTGTTTTCCCTTTTTTTGTTCTTCCTAATTTGATGTTTTTGCTTGAAATCCGTGATTTTTTTCTTAAAAATCAATGAATTTTTTTCAAATTCGATGATTTTTTTTAAAATTCGATGAACTTTTCAAATTCTATGAACTCTTTTTCCAATTTCGATGAACTTTTTTCAAATCCGATGACCTTTTTCCAAATCCGATAAACTTTTTTCAAATTTGATGAACTCTTTTCCAAATTCGATGAAATCTTTTCAAATTTGATGAACTTTTTTCAAATCCGATGAACTTTTTTCAAAATTCGATGAACTTTTTTCAAATTTGATAAACTTTTCTTGAAAAATTACTAACTTTTTTAATTTCGATTAAAAAATTTCAAATTTGATGAATTTTTCAAATCCAATGACCTTTTTCCAAATCCGATAAACTTTTTTCAAATTTGATGAACTCTTTTCCAAATTTGATGAAATTTTTTCAAATTTGATGAACTTTTTTCAAATCCGATGAACTTTTTCAAATCCGATGAACTTTTTTCATATCCGATGAACTTTTTTCCAAATTCGATGAACTTCTTTCAAATTTGATGAAGTTTTCTTGAAAAATTATTAACTTTTTTAAAATTACGATGAACATTTTTTAAATTTAATGAACTTTTTTTCAAATTCACTGAACTATTTTTCAAGTTTGATGAACATTAAATGAAAATGCATTAATTTTTTTTTGATTTTGATGAACTTTTTTGAAAACCAATAAGTTTTTTCAAATTTGATGAAACTTTTTTGAAAACCAATGAACTTTTTCAGGTTTGTGTAATTTTCCTACAAAATGAAGAACAATTTTCAAAATCCATGAACTATTTCAATGTCACAATCATTTTCCAAAAAAATCTATGAAATAGAATTGCGCAGCAACATTATTTATTATGCCTTTGCCGTTGTTACTAATCACTACCTACACGATAGATCGAGTGGCTAGCGGACTCGTACCTAAACTGGAAGGTTGTGTGTTTGAGACCTGGAGATGTCTTTTTCTGATTTTTTTCACGAGCTTTTGTGTTTGCTGCCGAGCGCGATTCGTGGGCCGGCCCAACTGGGCGCCGTAGCAAGGTCCAGGGAGAGGTTTGGGCGCTTGAAGCGCCCGATAGGAGCTCCCAATCGGATCCACCTTCCCCGGAAAAAAGAAAAAAGAATAGGACCCGCCTTAGCTACCCATACATAATGGGACCGCCTATTAAACAGTCACCTTATTTATTTATTTTTGGGAAATGTTTGGGGCCGGGGCACCGGAGGAACATTGGACCGGTCTCCTTCTTTCTCATGTCTCCTTCATCGCAGCTCCCCCACATCTCGCGCAGCTCGCCGGGGCGCGCGCCGCCCTCTT
>NC_041382.1:752588624-752604390 GCF_002162155.2 Triticum dicoccoides
CGCCTCCCCTCCCCGCTCGAAGCTGCCATGGCTCTGCGCGGTGACCATCCCATCTCGCCGGCGACCGAGGGGCGGTGACCACGGGAGATGCTGCAACTGGGGGCGACGGGGTGCTACCACAGCGACGCCTACCTCGCATGCATCGGAGCTCTGCCTACCTCGCCGGACCCAGCCACGCCGGAGCTGCAACCAGCCATGGCAGACTACACCCCCACGGCGATTTTTTTGCTGAAACCGGTTGTAGCAAATTCAATCGCAGGTGGTAGCAAAAATCTACTACGGTTGCAGCAAAACGGCGTCATCATCATCGCGGGGTCGCTACAACCGCAGGGATGGGCTATTGCATGGGGCGAAGCCGGTGAAGAGGATGGTCGCCGACGACTGGGACTGGGGCGACCAGCGACTAGGGCGGCCGGGAAAGACGGCCGACGAGGACGGCGACCAGGGACGAGGAGGGCAGGCGAGGGAGGAGCGGCGACGAGGGGGAACGCGGGCGGCCGGCGAGATGGGGTTCGCGAGAGGAAGAGGACGCACGTTACACGCTCGCAAGAGGAAGACGACTTGGTTGGATAAGAATCCAATGGCTCGGGACGGGCCGATCTGATGGCTAGAGTGCGACCGGCCGAAACGTCCAGCCGGCGCACCGGCGCCTAGCATCGCCCTTTTATTTTTGAGTTTCAATGGAATCAACCCATGCCTACTGGATCCTGTAAAAAGAAAAGCTAGTTGGATTCATCGGAATGAAATTCCAGTGGATGCAGACTTTTCTTCCTCCACCAGCTTAGGACGCGTACATCTTTTTTCTCTCAATGCCCCACCCCTTCTCCCTCTCTTCTCCTTCGGCAGCGACACCGTAGTGAGTCGTCTATCCTCATCTTCGAGAACGTCCTGGTTAGCCCTCGCAACGACGTCACTGTCTCGAGCTCGGCTGATGTTACCGTCAACACTTGAAAAAATTCTAGGCGGCAGATCAATTGCAAACGTGGTGAATAATTAGCAAAACAACTTGTTCATCACCAAAAAGGAAGAACAAGACGAAAAAAGATTGTATCTTTGTACACTGCCTGCTGGAATTTAGTCTATTTTGGACAGCCCAATAACTATTTCACAAATTCCTAATAAATCCTAGAGGCCCACTTAGCCCATTTGTGCAAGGCAGGGGATACTATAAAGTTTAGTCTCACATTGCTAGTTTAGTGGGAGTTGGACCTCCTTATAAGGAAGGTTCTTTCGCCACTTGTACGAGCATGAGAACAAGAGGGATATCCATGCGCGCTCCTTTGCCGCCCGCCGCGCCGCGCCGCGGGTTGCGGGAATGAGCCGAGCCGATATCTAAATTTTTGCCATGCACTACGGGTATACGAAAAGTCACACGGAAGCTGAAAAGATTTTTGCAAAGTGGAGTTCGAATGCGAACGGTGCAGCCCTTCGGCTGCTGGCTGTTCGCTTCGCCTCCGTCTCTTCGTTTCGCCTCCCGTCGCTGCCCTCTCGCCTCCTTCTCTTGCGCCTATGAAAGGGAGGTCGCTCCTCCCAAAGAGACACACCAGAACTACTCCTTTCCTCGTCATCGGTTCCATCTCTGAGCTGCTGCTGTCTTCCTCATCCCGGCTTGCGGCGTGCACCGCATGTCGGGACAGTAGGCCTCCGAGACCGCACTTTTTGAGTCCTGTACGGGAGAAGGGTGATAAGGTTTTTGGGGAGCGCTCTGCGCGACTACTGGCTTCTTCATCACGGACTCCGACGACTACTTCCCCGACAACGACTTCTTCCCCGACGTCGACTACCTCAGCAACGACATGGCTGGAGAGGATGTCGACCCCAAGTCCAGTGCTTCTTCTGCTGCTATCCCCTATGTGTTCTTCTTCTTTTTGTCAGATGTCCTGCCACAGTTCCTCGTACTAGTATTTGCCCTACATGTGTTAGGTTCTACTCCATATATGCAACATGATCTAGTGTCTGTCCTAGATGTGTTCAGTTCAAGTTCATATATGCAAATGCTATTTACTTTTCCTCCGTCAGGTTGCATGACTTGCTTTATCGCGGCTATATTAGTCATGCTTTATCTAATATTTTCTGTTAGTAAAATCATTTGGTAAATTGCTCATATTTCCAACACTGCCCAAGGGAATTGAACTAGGTAGACAAGCCGAGATCATCTCTTAGCTAGTTTGTCCAAGGGTCTAATAAAAAGAACACAGCTTCCATGGAAAGAGACTTCATGTTTTCTCAATGGACTGCCCAATAGTTAGTCTTGATTTTGGTGTCTACCTGATGGCCAACAACTTCTCAAAGCTAACTATAAGAAATACACAAAAACACAAATATAAAACTAGTACATACAAAAATCCAAGCATAGCCATGAACAAGAGATGGTAGTGCACTAATTTTCCAACGACCAAAACTTGGGTCAACTCCCTAAGAGCTTCTGTTTTTCGTTGTGATCCAAATGCTGCAGGTTGCAACAACCTCCATAAAAATACCAGAACCATGAGTAGTCTATCAATAAAGATTCGTTACTATCGCGAAGAAGATTCAACCGGTGTGGCAATAAAAATCAGAACAAAATTATACATGTGCCCAATTAGATTGACAAGGACTCTTCCAAGTCCACTTGATCGATTACCAATCAACCTCCCCCACAAGACTTGATCGAGAGTAGTTTCAGTTACATGTCACGTTTATAATCACGTCGCCGACATGCTTGAATCCCAACGGCGATAACAACAGATGCTTGCTTTGCTTGGCATTTTTCAGGAATAACGCATGCGGCGGTCGACTTGGTCCAGTCAATGAGTGTCGAACCACTTGTCTTGTTCTTCCAATTAGGACCACTCGTTTGAGCTCACTTCTTAACTCTATGGTTGCTCCGTACATGTACAATCGAAAAAAATCAACTGACACTGCAACTTCCTGGAAATTTGGCTACTCCTGGCAGCGAAATGGAGTGGTTTCTATTTTCTGTTCTTCCAATATGAGTGCGGTGCTCCTGCCCTCTTGCTGACTTTCGTCTGATGACGACAAAGAAGAAGAAGTTATTTTCAATTTTTTTTTAGGATAGTTATTTTGAATCTTTATTAGGTTCCTTGTGAAAAAAAAGTACTACGTAGACTTGCCGTGGGTGTACACATTTTCTACGATTTATCGTACGCTTTTCGGTAACATTCATTTCGTGGTATGTCGTGCACGTCAACTATAAGGTGTTTGTGACAATTTTATAAATCTCAAGACCGTCAACTCAGTCTCTCGAAGGTATTCATAAGACTAAGATGGGCGTAGGTGGGTTTATAAGAGTGAGTGTGCGTGTTAAGTAGTGTTAAGTGTATGTACTATGTTTCTAAAGTAAATAAATTATTGTGGTTATTAACAAAGGCTTTAGTCGAGCCCACTCTGAATTAAGAAATTCATCAGTAGGCAACTTAAAAAAATTCAGCAACCAACAAGAATTACAAGACCGACAAGTTACATAAAAAGCAGAAGAAAGCGGCAAAAGATACATAGTGCAATTTTAGCTTAGAGCCAAGTGATGACACTGACAAGAAAAATAAAGAAATAAAGTGCAGCGTGGAACACCACGTAAAAAATGTCCTGAAGGGAAGCTAACACCAAAGGACAAAGGGATACTCTGACAATCACCCGATTGGTCGCTCAGGCGATTCGGCGGCGAGGTCCATGCAATGCGTGTCCCCGTGGGCCTGTGCAGATGCGCCCCTCTTTTCCTCGTCTATCCTTATCTTTTCTTTCGCTCGACCCACCTTATCCGACCTCTGTTTTTTCTTCTCTCAATTCTTCAGTGCAGTTGGTCTTCTCCTCTCTTCGTTCCCTCCGGCTATGACCCAGAGCATCCTCCTCTTCTCTGTTTCCCTTCCCAATCCTTAGCCTTTCCTCCGCGCGAGAAGCATTGCTGCGAGAGGAGTCAGCTGCTGCAGGCGTCCATTAAATCTTCATGGGGTGCATTGACAGCTAAGACCGCAACACTATCATTGCAGAGGCCCACGTGTTTTGCAACGTCATGCAAATTGAAGATTACCGCAACATGATGCATCTTGTAATAGGTGACCGCAACATGATCCATGTTGCAAGGGATGACCAAAGGCTCTCGTGTTTTTCAACATTATGCAAGTTGGAGGTGATCATAACATGATCCATGTTGCAGTAGGTGACCAAGGTCCCTTGCAACACCATGCAAGCTAAGCTGAACGTGACCACATCATGGTCCATGTAGCAATGGATAACTGCAACATGATATGTGCTATGATGATCTGTCGGCTCCATGGAAAATATCCAAAGACACCCGGCTCGGTCGATCTTTGCCAAAATTAGCCGGCCGCTACGCATGGTCCAAGGACAAAAGGCTTGTTCTTTTTCAAGAATGACAAAGGACTCTCCCAAGTGTACTTAAACTGGTTTGAGATTACTGGATGACCGACCAATCTCCTACATGATTTGATCGAGAGCAGTTTCGATCATGCGTGACGTTGAAAAATGACGTCTGCCAACATGCTTGGGATCACGCTGGGATTGATGACATGCTCTGCATTTTACTAAAATAATAGACACATCACATGCGCCGGCCACGGTGGTCGCCTTAGTCCAGTCTAATGACTATTGATATTGTTCAAAGGAGAACCGATCTAATTTTTTTAACTCTATGATTGGATTGCTCTCTTTTTTTCTTTCCTTTTTGAAAGGTCAACCGCAGGCTAAACCATAAGGGCAACTTCGCAGCGAACCCTCAAACCGTCTGCAACCGTTCGGACCATGTGGTTCAAACGTGTTTTTCCATCCAACGCGATTCTGTAACGGTTTGGTGGCCGGTCCGGAGCTTCTTTTTCCGCAAATCGAAAGCAAACTAGAGGGCTTGCCGAAGACCAAACTGTTGGAATTTTGCTAGTAGGCCTTTGGCCCAAAGCCCAACTAAAATTCTGAAATTCTCTTGGCCCATTCATGCACACATGTGAGGGAGTGAGTGAGGCTAAAGTTTAGTCCCACCCCGGAAGTTGAGAGAGAGTTGCACCTCTTTATAAGGTGAGCTCTTCTACCACTTGTATGAGCATGAGAAGAGGAGACCTACACGCGCGCTCCTCCTCCTCGCTCGTCGTGCCGCGCCGCGCCGCGCCGCGCCGCGCCGCGGGTTGCGGGATTGAACCGAGCCGAGGACAGAGCTATGCCGCCGCTTCGTATGGTTTCTCACCACCGTTCCAGATCATTGCGCCGCCAAGCAAGTCTTCTCCATCCCTCCTTCCGGCATGCACCGCGAGAAGGGACAGTAGGCCTCCGGAACCCCGCCTTTCGTGATCCTGTACGGGAGAGGGGCGATCAGGTTTTTGGGGAGCGCACTCGCGCGACTGCTGGCAGCGACGACTTCGCGAACGACGACTTCTTCCCCGATATGGGCGACAACGTCCTCGACGACATGGGCGACAACGTCAACGCCGGCGGTGCTGCACCCGCTGCACCGTATGTGATTCTATCCTTCATGTTCGAGATCGTGGTAGAATTCATGCTTCTAGTATGTGCCCTAGATGTGATATGTTCATCTGCTATGCTAGTTCGCATGATTAGTTTAATCTCTGCTGCTGTGGTCATGATTTATCTTCTGTTTATTCGGATTAAATCTCGTAGTAATTTGCTCATATTTCCAACACAAACAACAACCATGTAGGACTCTGACACGTCGGCCCACCCAAAACCCCTTCGGGACCTGGTGTCTCTATTCTTTCCTCTTTCTCTACATTTGTTTTCTATCTTGCCGACACCGCCGCACCACCTTTCAGGCCGCTCAGGCCGCCTGCCAAACCCTTCCCGGAGCTCCGCGACCTCCACCACTACACCCAAGCTCCCACACCGCTTTCATCTCCATTGTCGGTCCACACCTCTCCTCCTCTTCCTCCGCACAGGTACCATCCGCCTCTATGGTACTCATCACGCCCGACAAGTGTTTGGTGAAATCCCCGTGCTAATTTTTATCCCTTTTTTTTTGAAGAAATGGATTTGGATATGCAGTACATATACGAGCACTACATTGATTCACCCGACAAGGATTTGATATGCGGTTATTTAGTGTTTGCGAGCTTTAAAAAAAGAGGCGGATGCTTACAGCTACGACTGGATGACCAGCGCCAGCATCGGTTTTTGAGGATTGGTCCCCATCGATCTGCGGACATATGTGATTTGAATATGCCCTTAACATCACCTTGCATCTACAATTGAAGAAAATCAAGAGAGATCGCAACTTCCTGGAAATTTTTGGCTACACTTGATGGCGAAGGCGCGACGCGGAATCGTTCCTATTTTACTGGTTTGAGATGGGAAGAGGAGAAGTTCTTCTTAATTCAAAAATAGAATACAGTTACAGTGCTCCTGTCCTGATCTTGACAAGTTTCGTCGAAAAAAGAAGTTATTTCAATCTCTATCAGTACATGCAGAGTATACCATACTACTCGTATTTAACAGCTAATAACTTGAGTACATGCATGTATCCATTGCATTCTCCAAGAGGCGTCCGGCAGCATGAGGGCGACCAGTCTACTGCGGTTGCTCTTGATCTGCTTCTACCTCCTTTCGATCCACACCTTCGCCGCCGCCGGTGTTGGTGACAAGCTCGAGAAGGGCCAGAACCTCACCGACGGCGACACGCTCGTCTCAGCAGGGGGCTCCTTCACCCTCGGGTTCTTCTCTCCCGGGGCGTCCACCAAGAGGTACCTCGGCATATGGTTCTCCGTGTCCAACGGCACGGCCGTCTGCTGGGTTGCCAACCGCGACCAACCTCTGGTCGACAAGTCCGGCATGCTGGTGCTCAACGACCTCGGCAGCCTCGTTCTGTTAGATGGCTCCCGCCGGACGGTCTGGTCTTCAGACTTCTCCGGCGGCGCTTCTGCGGTGGTGGCGCAGCTTCTCGTGTCCGGCAACCTGGTCGTACACAATGGCAGCAGCGACGCCTCCCTGTGGCAGTCGTTCGACCATCCGTCGGACACCTTGCTACCTGACATGAAGCTGGGCAAGAACCGCTGGACCGGAGCCGAGTGGCAGCTCACGTCGTGGCGCTCGGCCGACGACCCGGCTCCGGGGGACTACCGCCGCACGCTGGAAACCGAGGGGTTACCGGAGCTCGTCGTGTGGCGAGGCAACGTCAAGACGTACCGCACGGGCCCGTGGAACGGGCTCTACTTCAACGGCGTCCCGGAGGTGTCGGCGTACGCGGGCAAGTACCCTCTGCGGGCGACGACGAGCCCGTGGGAGACCACCTACGGGTACACCGCCGCGCCCGGCGCGCCGCTGACCCGCGTCGTGGTGAACCACACCGGCAAGGCGGAGCGGTGGGAGTGGGACGCGAGCAGCTGGGCGTGGACTCGCATATTCCAGGGGCCGAGGGACCCGTGCGACGAGTATGGGAGATGCGGGCCGTTCGGCCTCTGCGACCCCGAGGCGGCATCGTCGGGGTTCTGCGGCTGCGTCGAGGGCTTCAGCTTCAGCAGCCCTCCCGCCACGACCCCGCCGGCGCAGGAGGTGAAGGGTACCACCTGCAGAAGACACGCAGCGCTGGACTGTGCCGGCGGCACTACGACGGACGGCTTCGCGGTGGTGCGGGGGGTGAAGCTTCCTGACACGCAGAACGCGTCGGTGGACATGGGCGTCACGCTGGAGGAGTGCAGGGCGAGGTGCTTCGCCAACTGCTCGTGCTTGGCCTATGCCGCCGCCGACACCAGAGGAGGCGGCGATGGTTCCGGCTGCGTCATGTGGACGGATGCCATCGTTGATCTTCGTCTCGTTGACATGGGGCAGAATCTCTACCTGAGGTTGTCAAAATCAGAACTTGGTATGTACAGAATCTCTACACTCGCCGTGCATTTTTTTCGTTGTCTTTGACAAAAAGTTAACTGACTAGATTTAGGCTCTGTTTGATAGCAAAGTACTAAAAAAACCAAAGTATCAAAAACGACAGTAATTTAGCATGCATGTACAAAATACCATGGTTTTAATATAACAAAGTTTTTAAATTATTCACAATGCAGAGGACCTGTTTAGTTACACCTCGTAATGCTGTGAAATTTACTAGCTAACTGTTGATCGTGCATCCATTAGTAGCTAGTAGCTAGCAATTGCTTTTAGCGGTGATTAAGAGAGATGAGATCGCCTCTCCGGACCTTGGCTGATCTCTAAAGGATAGCTATGGATTGCTTCGGATCCTTTCTATGATCAACGTATCTAGCCTAGCTATCTCATTCGCATTAGGGAACACGCAGGACAGGGGATCGAGCGGCGGCTTGATAGCCAGATGAGTTTGTTGAGAATATCTAGCGATCAACTCGTTTCTTTCGCTTGCTCTGTCAAAAAAAGAGGTCTAGGGCTCTTTTTATTATGCAGAGAAATTACTACAGTTTTGTAAATACTTTAGTTTTAATAACACAGTTTTTGGCGTTAGCCAAACAGGTCGTAGTAAATAAAACCGTGGTATCTAAAAAAACTGTAGTATTCTTAAAATACTTAGAGAATACTTTGCAATCCTCATAGAAGTATTGGACAAACAATTTTCTTTAAATAAGTTGACAAAAAAAATCATTGTTTTGATTTTGCAATACCCACTCAACTGATCGACTTAATTATAAATACTCATTCACGAATCACGATCATTTATTGCAGTGTACTGTACACATCCGGAAGTCTGATAAGATTGTTGTGAGAGTTGAATTACAAAAAAAATCGCAAAAAAAAAGAATTACAAATTTTTATTTTCACCTGCCTAACAAATAGAAAATTTGACAAATATATATTATCTGCTTTTAAATTTTGTTTCTCTTTTACTTCTAGTCATGCCCATATAATTTGCCGTATTTTATTATGTGTAAGCTCACTCGGATGCCACAACATAAAATATTGTTGAAATAATAACTATATTAATTCCAATTTGAAATTTCATTTGTAATGGATTCTAAGTCTGTATAAGTGCTTAGTTGCATTCTGATCTTTCTCTTTTGCTACGATAACAGATGACCATAAAAAGTTTCCTGTTCTACTCGTTGCCATACCTTTAGCTTCCATTGTTATTATTCTACTGGTCGTCTTTGCGATTTGGTGGAGAAGGAAGCACACAATCATAGGTAAATTCTGCTCTAGTGGCTCAATTTTACTATTATTTTGCATGAAGCAGAAATAAGGAAATGCATGGTTAATTACATGCAATGTTGTAATGTATATAAGCTCTTGCCAGGTGCTATTCCTCAGAGCCATGCCATGGCCGTTCCCTTAGTTAGTCTAGCTATTATAAAGGATGTCACTGGAAATTTCTCAGAAAGCAATATGATCTGCCAGGGTGGATTTAGCATCGTTTACAAGGTTCGTCATTTTCTATCGAAGATATGTCTTTGGTTATGAGATGGTGTATGCTATGATGTGTGGGTGTGTCTGTTTTGTACTCTCCAAGAAACAGATGATTCTTTCGTTTGTTGTGGCATTTCCATATAGAAAAGTATCCGTTGACAAATTCATTTCTGACATCTAAAACTCCAAAATCATTAGGGGCAGCTGCCTGAAGGAAGAACAATTGCTGTCAAGAGGCTTAAGCAGTCGGTGCTCACCACAAAAGGCAAGAAAGATTTTGCAAGAGAAGTGGAGGTGATGGCTGGGCTCCGGCACGGTAGTCTTGTCCGTCTCCTTGCCTACTGCAACGAAGGCAAGGAGCGGATACTCATCTACGAATACATGCAGAACAAGAGCCTAAACGTCCACATTTTCGGTACTCGCTACTTGCTGGAACAAAAGTGTTTTCTCAAGTTGCTACTTTCTCATGTAGGAATACCAACAGGACCACCATATATATGGTGGGGAAGCTCCTCAAGTTTTCTCTCATATGTTTGTATCTAATGAATGCATATTTGACATTGACAGGCAATGTTAACCTTCGCGCCTCACTGAACTGCGCAAGGAGACTGGAATTAATCCAAGGGATTGCGCATGGCATTGCATACCTACACGGAGGATCCGGTGACAATGTTATCCATAGGGATCTCAAGCCAGGCAACATTCTGCTAGATGATGAATGGAAGCCTAAAATTGCAGACTTTGGAACTGCCAAGTTGTTCGCTGTGGATCAGATCGGGCCTGATCAAACAATTGTAGTTTCACCGTAAGTAAAAAAATGCAAGCATCCCCAATAGGATCTTTGTTTCTCCATTCAAATTGAGTGGAATCAACTCAATACATATATCCTGATATTATTGAGTTTCTTGAAGGGGGTATGCAGCACCGGAGTATGCGCGGCAAGGGAACATGACACTTAAGTGTGACGTCTATAGTTTCGGAGTTATTCTCTTGGAGACACTCAGTGGGCGGCGAAGGAACGGTGGCATGCAAGGCCTCCTTTCGCATGTAAGTGCTACTATCTCACAAATGCATCTGCACCTTATAATTGGTCGATACACATAATTCCTTTTCTTCTTGAGATGAAGCATCAAGCATAAACATGTTATAAAAGATTATCCACATATAATCTTACGGTAGTTCGCGAATCTCCTATTGCAGGCCTGGGGATTGTGGGAGATGAACATGATCGCAGAACTTCTGGACACAACAATGGTGCCACTCTTCGAGTCTGAGCCCGAGCTCTTGTCCAAGCTGACACGATGCATCCAGATTGGGCTCCTCTGCGTCCAGGAAACTCCCTGTGACAGGCCGACCATGTCCTCCGTTGTTTCCATGTTGACGAGCATGACATCGCAAATCGATCGGCCAAGAAGAAGGCCACCATTGGATTGCGAAGGATTTGTGGCTTCAGATTCATCACATGGGCTCGAGACCGAACTCTTGATCCCAACTACGATTGATTTGACGTAGGACCGGGTCGGACCAGCTGTTGCCTCCTTGTTAGCAACCGATTTAACTAAAATTCTAGGTCTTTGTTCCGTGGTCTTTTTGGGTACGCGCGGTACATAATAAGTTCTTAAGCTTTCTATAAAAATGTCGGTCTTTCCTTGTGACTGATGTTACTATGTCATGAGTGGATGGACTCAGGCTGTAGGTGGAGGTGGGATCAAGTGGGACTAAATAGCCCATCCCACTTAGGGTAGCAAAGGAAAATACGTCTCGTACCCTTCTAGGGTTTCTCTCTCTCCATGGCGGCGACCGAGGAGATCACGTACCCTTCTAGGGTCATGAGTGGATCGGACTCTCGGGCGATCCTGATCCCAGGCGAGGCATCTGGCAATATAGTAGGAGATCATCTAGGGGAGGAACCAAACCCTAGGGAGGCGAGGGGCGATGTCGAGGGTAAACTCATCTACCTCGAGAGTTGGCGGCGGCAAGGACACGATGGCGGGGGGATTGGAAGTGGAAGCGGAGGTGGAGGCGGCGGAGGTAGCTGAAGGGAGTAGATCAGACCGGGAGGAATCACTAGATGAGAAGTTGAGGTACCTGAATCTCAGGGAAGAAGAGGAAGAAGATGTGGTACTAGAGGAAGACTTCGAGGAGCTAGAGAAGGATGCAGAATTCATGGCGCTAGCCCGGGTTCACACATCAAGAAAATTCAGTCACGGGGCCTTCTATGGAACAATGAGATCAGCGTGGAATCTTGCACAGGAAGTAGAATTCAGAGCCACAGAAGATAACTTGTTCTCTGTACAGATTGCTTGCTTGGCGGATTGGGAAAGAGTCATGCAGGACGGGCCTTGGATCTTCCGAAACTGCCTGGTGTTGCTTGCTCCATATGATGGATGGTCCAAACCAGGCGAAGTGGAGCTGAATACGTACCAGGTGTGGGTGAGGGTGATGGGACTGAAGGAGAAGATGAGGAGTGCGAATATTGCTCGTCAGTTGGCAATGAAGGCAGGTACTGTGGAAAGAGTTGATGAACGAACCGTGAAGGGCCAGGGCGGGGGCATCAGAGTACGCATAACATTGGATGTACGCAAACCCCTTACAAGATGTGCTAGTCTAACTCTGAGGATGAAGAAGGTGTATTTTCCGTTTGAGTATGAAAATATGTCATGGTTTTGTGGGGTTTGTGGCTTTGTGGGTCATGTGGCAAAAGAACATGGTAATGGGGTGCATGAGGAGTCGGCCATTATCTATCCTATAACCTTGATTGCGCCTGAGTTCAGAAGGGAGGATCAGAGCTGGCAGGCTGGCTTAAATGGCAGAGGAGGGGGTAGTAGAATGGGAGGAGGTGGTAGGGGTGGTTTTGCGGCAGGCCCAGAACCTAGTGGAGGGAGGAAGGAGAAGGATGATTTGAGCAACTCGGAGAGTAGCCCTTTGAAATATACGGATGATCACTCGCAAACTTCGAGTGCCCTCAAGAGAAGGCTCGAATTCACAGAGAAGGGGAAGGGGAACTAGCTGGCCCTGACACAGGGCAAAGGAGAAGATGGAATAATTTCTGGAAGAGGAACTGAGACGGAGGACGGGGGGAAGAGCAAGACAGTACATCACAAGATTCGAAACGGCGCAAAGCAGATCATAGTATGGACATGAACTTGGCAACATTGGCGGCCTCCCAGGAGGAGGACCGCCACGCCCAATGATTCTCCTAGGGTGGAACTGCCGCGGGACGCGTCAGTCCCGGGCAGGTAGAGCACTCCTGGATGTTCAGAAGTGCTACAAACCAGATGTGTTATTTCTATCAAAAACTCATTTGTCTGACGCAAGGGCCGAACGGTTGATGAGAAAGCTAGGGTGCCAGGAGAGGCTGGTTAACCCGAGTGGTGGTAGGGCGGGAGGCTTACTGATGATGTGGAGAAACGGAGTGTCTGTCACAAAACATGGGGCAACTGCAAACTTCATTGATGTAACAATAGATGACGCGAGAAAATGGAGGTGTACAGGCTTCTATGGTGAGCCGGCAAAAGAAAATAAACATAAATCATGGGAGTACTTGCGTGCACTGCACCAACTGAGAGATGAACCATGGATAGCATTTGGAGATTTTAATGAGATACTATTTATGCATGAGAAGGAAGGTGGAGCAGCTAGAGAGCAACGATCCATGCAAGCATTCAGAGACGCTCTTTCTGATTGTGAGCTGGAGGATATGGGAGCGATGGGGGACGTTTATACGTGGAGCAGAGGACCGATCAAGGAAAGGCTTGATCGAGCAATTTGTAACTCAACATGGAGTCAACTTTTCCCTCATGCGGGGGTCATTAACGGGGAGATGACTAAATCTAACCATCGGCCGTTGGTGATTGATACTGACCAATATGCACAGGCCAACCGGTCTCCTAGCTCAATGAGGAGATTTGAGGGAAGATGGCTTAAGGAGGAAACAGTCGAGGAGGTGGTCCGAACGGCTTGGATGAAGGCGTCGCTGTTAGGCCTCGGTCCGTTCAAACAAAAAGTTGATTCAGTTCATGTGGAACTGCATAAATGGGACAAAGAGACACTAGTGCAGAACCGAGCAATAGCACCGGTTCGTAAGGCCCTTTAGTGCCGGTTCGGTAACCGGCACTAAAGTGTGGGCACTAAAGCCCCCCCCCCCTTAGTACCGGTTCAGCATGAACCGGTGCTAAAGGGCAATCACGTGGCACGAGCCAGCTCCGTGGGCACGTAGGACATTAGTACCGGTTGGTAACACCAACCGGTACTAAATGTTTGGGTGTGTTTTGGTTTTATTTTTTATTTTTACTTTAATTTTGTGTTTTTAATTTAATTTAGTGATTGTTTTACATTATAATGAGTTGTTAAATCATTAGGTGAATGTATCGCAGATTAGTTTGACTGGATGCATGTGGATCCTAGCTAAGTCATCAAGTATATGTCATATCCATATTATATATACTTGATCACCTAATTAAGTGATCAAGGTAATATGGATATGGCATATACTTGATCACTTAGCTAGAATCCATCCAGTTGAAACTAATCTGCGGTTTCTTTCATATAAATGATATAATAACTCATCATCATCATCATCATCATCATCATATTAATATAAAAACTCTTGCATCATATATATCATCACCAACACTAGCTTAAAGAAGAAACATTCACTTGTACCAGAAGCAAAGATATCATCGAGTTCAACATGGTAATGATATTATAAGCGTTCATAACACCACAAAACAAAATCACTCTTTGAGATTAAGTTCAGGACGAAGAACACGGACATGAGAGGACTAGTACTAAGAGCATGAACTAGCTAATTAATCACTCATGCTGCTCTATCTCAGGTAAAATAGCATAGAACATGTATAGCTTTCCTGATTCATCATATTGGAGCATGTAGATGAACTTGTCTCCTAATCGTGGGTTGCGCTTCTGATTGCTGCCCCCTAGTACTTCTCTGCGATCGTTCACAATTTTGCTTCAGTCTTTTACTATTAAGCATTCATCGCTATTAGAGATCCTGAATGCACTAAAGTGCATTGTAGGATATCTTGGCCGTAAGCTAACAATATTCATGGTACCTTTAGTCTCGATCCAATCAGGCACAACATTCATCGGGAGTCCCTTGTTGAAGAACATCATATAGTAACATACTTAGCAATGAAGTTTAGCTTAAAAAATAATGTATGCAAAAGATGCACTGAGGAGAAATAGTAGAAATCTTACCATCTTTCCTTAATATATGTGACCGTAGTTTAGTACGAACACTATTGGTCGCACGTTTTGAGTACTAACATTTTTAAGTGCAGGAAAATAATTTGTCTTGACAGCATCAAGATCCTCAAGTCATGAAACGTAATGACTTGTCTCCTCGCAGTTTAGTTTAGCCCCGGGACAGTGGACGGTCCTGTCTACCAAACACCGGACATGTTTGCTTGATTGGAAATAAGCTGTCAATATAAATTGAGATCTATTAATTCAACTGGTTCAAATAATCTCATATCGAAGACATAAATATGGTTGAGAAACTCACATAATGGTAGAACTGGAGGCGTCTGCACATCGACCCAGATGTCTCTATTACCTTCAATATCATCTTCCGGATGAATATCAAAGGTGATAACCATATTAGGCTCAAATGCATAAGCCTTGCATAGTGTTTGCCAAGTTTTGCATTCAAAATAGGTGTATGTGTCTGCATTGTATAATTTGACGTTGAAGGTATAACCATGCTCGGTCTTCAAGTAAACTCTTTTTACCTCCATAGTTTCGTTAGGACTGAAACCTATCTTATCCAAGACAAAAATTCTTGCATGGCAGAGGATACGCTACTAGAATAGTGAAAAATTAAAATTAAAAGTTGAAGCAAATGAAGCATAAGTCATGCTTAATTATGAAAAAAGACTTGTCGTTATGACTTACTGTATCCACTTCAAAGTTCTCATCTAGCTTGATGGTGAAGCGTCTATCATCAACTAGAAAATTTCTGCCGCACAGGCCGCGCTGGTCTTCGCAGTATTCACACATAATGAAACCGTGTTCGTCGTCAGACGACATTCCTATGTTCATAGGTGAAACATTAAACACTTATTAGTTCTATTAATTCAACTAATTCTGTTAATTCAACTAGTTCAACTAATTAATTCAACTAATTAATTCAACTAATTCAACTAAGCACTTACGAAAAATATACCTAAATAAAGTAGCTCAACTAATTCAACTAACTAGTTCATATATAGGTGAAACATATGTTCTTACTAATCTCATATAACTAAATTAAATATATATCTAACATATAATTTATATCTAATTCATCTAACATTTGACATTAATATCTAACATATGTTCATATATAGGTGAAACATATGTTCTTACTAAAATAAAGTAGGTAGTTCTATATAGTAATATTTTGATTAGATCATAAAATCTCATATACCTAACTTTTCTTGCTAAA
>NC_041382.1:752604531-752605126 GCF_002162155.2 Triticum dicoccoides
CTAAAATATATAAAGTAGCTATATATAGTAATATTTTAATTAGATCATCAAATCTCATATACCTAAATTTTCTTACTAAAAATAAACTAGTACTAATTCAACTAGCTAGTTCAACTAAGCATTTACTAAAAATAAACTAGTTATATTAATTCAACTAGTTCAAATAATCTCATATACCTAAATTTTCTTACTAAAAATAAACTTGTTCTATTAATTTTCATACTAAAAATAAACTAGTTATATTAATTCAACTAGTTCAAATCTCATATATATAACTAATTAATATCTAGCTAATTCCTCTAAAATTGACATTAATATTTAACATCTTTTCCATATAATTCATCTAACATTAACATTCTAACATTCCTATCTACGTAATTTATCTAAAATTAATCTAAACAACAGAAAACAGAAAATAAGTAAAAACAATGTGTGTGTGTGTACGAGCGGGGGGTGGCGGCGTACGGGCGGCGGCGTGAGACGGCGATGCGACGGGGACGGCGCGACGACGAGCGGCGGGCCGGGGGCGACGGTGCGAACGAGACGACGACGTAGTACGGGGCGGCGGTGACGGGCGGCGGGGGCGACGGCGGTG
>NC_041382.1:752605210-752613875 GCF_002162155.2 Triticum dicoccoides
CGGCGACGACGGGTGGCGGGGGCGACGGCGACGACGGGTGGCGGGGGCGGCGAGGGCGGCGGGGCCTGCGATGGGCGATGGCGCGGCGACGGCGGCGATGTTGCGCGAAGAAGTTGGATCAAGAAGAAGTGGTGGTCGATAAAACTGAATTTTTCGTAAGTGCCATATATATAGGAGGGGCCTTTAGTACCGGTTGGAGCCACCAACCGGTACTAAAGGCCAATTTTCGCCAGGCCAAGGGGCGGGAAACAGCCCCTTTAGTACCGGTTCGTGCCATGAACCGGTACTAAAGGCCCACTCATTAGTACCGGTTGGATAGTACCGGTACTAATGGTTGTGCGCTGCCACCGGCGGTGCACAATGTTTAGTCTCACCTCGCCGAGCGAAGGGCAGCCGCACTGGTTTATAAACCCAGCCGCGGCTGCTCCTTCGAACTTCTCTATATAGCAGGCTTCTGGGCCTAACTATGGCGCGCTACCCTGTGAGCCTGCTGGCCCTTCCGGGCCTACATTTGCACACCCTAGGTCTGGCAGGCCCACTTGGTAGCGCCCCAACAAATTTTTTATATAGTTTTCTCTTTTCAGCATTATTTATTTTCTTCTATTTATTTTTGAGTAATTTTTTATATAGTTTTTTTTATTTTTTGCACTATTTATTTTCTTCCATTTATTTTTGAGTAATTTTTTATATAGTTTTTTCTTTTCTGCTTTATTTATTTTCTTCTATTTATTTTTGAGTAGTTTTTTTTTCTATATTTAGTTTCTTTGTGACCCTCTCTACTCTTTCGCACATGTTGTGCGGATGAAATGATGATACCATGCCAAATTTTAACATTTTCACAGTTTATTTTGTAGTGATTTTCAATTTCACGGTCATTTAGCTCTTTAAACAATTCGGTAAATGACTGAAAAACAGCAAATGATGTCAAAACATGTTGGAAATTGATGACGTCGCTTTGAATTCTGCATACTGAACACAAAAGAAGACCGGAGTTCAAATAAGTTTAAAAAACATTGAAGTGCCCGTGTAACAGATGAGTTCTCGTCCGAAACCCTGATACTCCGAAAGAGATTGTCCAGTTTGTACACGAAGTGCGTCCAGTTTTTGTCGTGACCCTCTCTACTCTTTCGCACATGCTATGCGGGTGAAATGATGATACCATGCCAAGTTTCAACATTTTCACAGTTAGTTTTGTAGTGATTTTCAATTTCACGGTCATTTAGCTCTCTAAACAATTAGGTAAATGACTGAAAAACAACAAATGATGTCAGAACATGTTGGAAATTAATGACGTCGCTTTGAATGCTGCATACTGAACACAAAAGAAGTCCGGAGTTCAAATAAGTTTAAAAAATATTGAAGTGCCCGTGTAACAGATGAGTTCTCGTCCGAAACCCTGATACTCCGAAAGAGATTGTCCAGTTTGTACATGAAGTGCGTCCAGTTTTTGACGTGACCCTCTCTACTCTTTCGCACATGCTATGTGGGTGAAATGATGATACCATGCCAAGTTTCAACATTTTCACAGTTAATTTGTAGTGATTTTCAATTTCACGGTCATTTAGCTCTCTAAACAATTAGGTAATGACTGAAAAACAACAAATGATGTCAGAACATGTTGGAAATTGATGACGTCGCTTTGAATGCTGCATACTGAACACAAAAGAAGTCTGGAGTTCAAATAAGTTTAAAAACATTGAAGTGCCCGTGTAACAGATGAGTTCTCGTCCGAAACCCTGATACTCGGAAAGAGATTGTCCAGTTTGTACACGAAGTGCGTCCAGTTTTTGCCGTGACCCTCTCTACTCTTTCGCACATGCTATGCGGGTGAAATGATGATACCATGCCAAGTTTCAACATTTTCACAGTTCATTTTGTAGTAATTTTCAATTTCACGGTCATTTAGCTCTCTAAACAATTAGGTAAATGACTGAAAAACAACAAATGATGTCAGAACATGTTGGAAATTGATGACGTCGCTTTGAATGCTGCATACTGAACACAAAAGAAGTCCGGAGTTCAAATAAGTTATTAAAATAAAAAAGTGGTGCAATGTTGGTTAATTTGCTTCAAGCCTTTCAGAATAGTGTAGACTGCACTGCACATAGCTTAGTGCATTCTATTCTAATCCAAAAGGCTTGAAGCTAATCAACGTGCAGGTGAGCATTGCACCTCTTCGTCATTATCTCTGCACTCGCGGCTTATAAAACGCTCATACTACCTCTCTCTTGGCGAGGTGGGACTAAAAATCAGCTTACTAAGAAACTCTAGTACCGGTTCATGCCATGAACCGGTACTAAAGGTCTTCGTGGGGGTCCCAGCCTGACCACAGCCGCACTGGCCTCATTAGTACCGGTTCGTGGCATGAACCGGTACTAAAGGTTGCCCACGAACCGGTACTAATGATGCCCGCCCACCTAGCCGTTGGAACCGGCACTAATGGTCACATTAGTGCCGGCTCAAATTCAAGCCGGCACTAGTGTGCTTCGCATTTGACCCTTTTTCTACTAGTGAGACACTTAAAAGGCCGCAGAAGAGATTGGCGCAGCTGAAAAAGGAGCTAGAGAATTTGAGAAGAGGTCCAACAACGGATGCAGCGATTGATAGACAAAAAGAAATACTTATACTCATTGAAAACTTGATGGAGCAAGAAGAGATTGAATGGGTGCAGAGAGGTAGAGCTAACTGGATGAAGCAAGGCGACCGCAACACAAACTTTTTTCATCTGTATGCTTCTGCGAGGAAGAAGATAAATACGATCAAGGGTTTAAAGGATGAGAATGGGGTAATGCAGGAAGGGCAACAGGAGATGGACGACATCATTAAGAATTATTTTACAACTTTGTTTTCATCTCAGGTTCATGCCCCTAATGAAGCTGTCATTCAGAAGGTAATCCCAAGGGTGTCAACACAAATGAATGAGGCCTTGCTGGCTCCATTCACTGAGGAGGATGTACGTCGTGCGGTTTTCAGTATAGGTGACTTTAAAGCACCAGGACCGGATGGATTGCACGCTGCATTCTATAAGAGATTCTGGAGTATGTTAAAGGATGATCTTGTGAAGGAGGTGTTAGAGGCTATAAACTCAAGAGTAATCCCTAAGGGGTGTGTCGTGGTTCTAAGTCTGACAGTAATGTAGGGGGGTAAGTATGGAGAGGCGAGATCTTAGCTATGGAGAAGTTGTAAGGACACAAGGTTTACGAGTTCAGGCCCTTCTCGGAAGAAGTAAAAACCCTACGTCTCGGAGCCCGGAGGCGGTCGACTGGATTATGTGAGTATGAGTTACAGAGGTGCGAACCCTTGTCTTGGAGGAGGGGGTGGTATATAGAGTGCGCCAGGACCCCGGCCAGCCCACTTTACGAAGGGTTCAATGTACATTAAGGCAGGGCGTTATTGGTAACGCTAGTAATAAAGTGCTATGATGACCATAAAAGCTATTTAATGACCGACCGTTAGCGTGCGGGGTGACTTTAGGTCTCCTGGCCGTCGAGTGGTTGGATCTTGGTCGAGTGATCGCTTCTTGGTCGAGTGACTTCGAGTCTGTCGAGTGGAACACCTTCAAGTCGATTGAAAGGTTTTTACTTCTAGAGATGTCCTTGGGTAGGATAGTTAGGACAGGTCCATGACCCTACCCTAGGTACATAGCTTCATCATTAGCCCCCGAATGGATCGAGGTTTGAGTGGGGAAGGAGTTGAGGACCTCTCCGACTCGTTTTTCATGCCGTGAGCATATCTTGCTCCGGATCAATGGACCCGAGTGATGACAGCAACTTCCTTTTCAGTCGCCTTGATCCATTCTTAATTCTTCATCGAGTGAGTTTCTTCACTTGTAAGGCTCCGAGTGACGTTGCGGAGGAGATCTTTTAGTCTCACAAGTTTGTTTGCTGCCCGCAGATTTCGTGGGATCCGAATTTTGGGAAGCGCGTGGGACGGGGGAGGCCGTAGTAATCAGATGGGATAGAGCGGAGACGCCTCGATCCCCACGCCACCTTTTTCGCCACGTACTGCACGCGCGATCGTTACGGGATTTGACAGAGTCACCTGGGCCTACCCGTCAGCCACTCGGAAGCGGCCTCATATAAGGCGTTGGACCGGAGTCTCCCGAACAGTGCATCTCATTTCTCCTTCTCTTCCTCACACCCCTCCGCTGCGCTCGCTCTCGCCCTAGCGCCACCGCACCGTACGCGTCTCGCCAGCGACAATGGGGAAGGAGAAGACAGTGGCTCTGGAGCGAGCAAAGAAGGCGACAGCGAGGTCGAAGGGGAAGGCGACCAGCCGGGGCGGATCTTCCTCGCGGTCCGGCCTGCCGAGGGGCTGGATCCAGGGTGACTGGATCCACTCGAGGATCTCCCAAGAAGACCTCGATGACTTGGCCGAAGGGGGGCTGATCCCCTACGACTCGGCGCGGCTTCCGGGGAAGGAATCTGAGCCACAGCCTCAGGAGGGTGAGCGTGTCCTTCTTGCCACCCATGTCGACCGTGGATTTTCCTTGCCCCCTTACCCCTTATTCCGAGGGTTTCTGAACTTCTTTGGGGCACAACTCCATCATTTTACCCCCAACTCAATTGTTTATCTTGCCACTTTCATTTCTTTGTGTGAGAACTTCCTGGGTTGTCGGCCTCACTAGGGTCTCTTCAAACATATTTTCACTTGTCGCTCCCAGACAGTGAAAAAGGCTAATCCGAGTGACGAGAGGACCCAAGTGATCCAGATGTGTGGGGGTCTTGGCATCCATACGAGAGGGAAAAGCTCCTTTCCGGCCATGATTCTTCCCGACTCAGTTCGCAGATGGCAGTCGACCTGGTTTTACTGTAAAGACCAGTCAACGCCAGGGCAATCGACTGGCCTCCCTCCCTTTACCATGGACCGAGTGGAAAAACCCTCCCCTTTGAAGGTGCTCCCGGAGGAGAAGGCGCACGTGAAGGTGTTGGTCGACCGAGTGGTCTAGCTTATTCGTGATGGGGTCACTGGTATGGATCTCTTGGAGGTCTTCCTTCAGCGGTGCATCCAGCCTCTCCAAGCCCGAGACCATCTGATGTGGATGTATTCGGGTCTTGAAGACTCCACTCGGATCCACCCGGAGGAGGTCGACGATGACACATTAGAGAAGTGGTTGTCTGGCATTACCGGGAATAAGGACAATCCCAGGGGAGCCAGGAGAGTCCCTCCATTCGACCAGTCCCATGCACCAGAGCAGGTCTGATTCTGAGTTTTTGCTTGTAATCTGAATTCACTCGCGTAGCTGCCTATGTTGCGTCGACTGACTTTGCTCTCCCTGCTTCCTTTCAGGCCATTATTGAAATGTATTCAATGCCCAACGGGGAGCAAGAGCAAGTACTAGAAGGCGAGGTGAGTGGCGGCGACAGTGGCGAGTGGACTTCCGATGGTGAAGGGGATGGAGGAAGCGACGACTCAAGTGATGGAGAAGAAGTCGAGTCGCCCCCTCGCAGGGAGAGGCGATCCAAGCTCGACCAAGAACGGTCGAGTGCCCGCGACAAGGCAACTACTCAGGTTGGTCAGTCTTTGAAGCGTCCTCGGATCTCTTCACCAACCCCGACTGAGAAGGCGCCAAAGCACCCCAAAGTTGCAGAGCCGAGGACTCGAAAGGCGTTGCCGAAGATCAAGATTGATATCCCCGTTGCCTCCGCGTGAGTGTCTCTCTTTGTATTCACTCGACGCTCCATGCTGTTTGTTTTTCTTGTTTTAACTGGACGAACTTTGGAATTGTCAGTGCTGCCACTTCCGGGACCTCGGCTTACAAGGATGATGATGAGGTGATGGAGGATGCGGTCACTTCTAATCCGGGTATGATTTCTGCCATACTATCTTTATTCGGTCGATTCAAC
Source organism: Triticum dicoccoides (assembly GCF_002162155.2). Classification (NCBI taxonomy): domain Eukaryota; kingdom Viridiplantae; phylum Streptophyta; class Magnoliopsida; order Poales; family Poaceae; genus Triticum; species Triticum dicoccoides. Next base: position 752,611,057 of record NC_041382.1, read on the forward strand.
TGCAATGTGCCTCATTGGGTGACGTGATTTTGGCAATTGAACTTTGCGCAGCTCCCAACATTATCGACCTCCCTGATGATGATGAAGAGTCCGAGAGGCCTTTGACGAGGAAGAATAGGCGAGCTCCTGTAAGTCAGTCGACGCCGAGGGCGGAGCTAGTCGTTTAGGACACTGGCGACGTTAATCGGGGTTCTGTTACCTTCGCCGAGCCACTGTCGAGTGCCTTGCCTTCTTCGTCGACTGCTCGAGCCCCTGTCGACCCGCCTTCACTTTTTGCAACCCATCATGTCCCGGAGGACAAGGTGAATGCTGCTAGGGAAGCCATACGCCAGGCGGGCATTATGATGGAGAAGATGAAGACGGTGCGGGACGCCAGCCAAGCCGCCTATGATGCCAGCTCGGCTCTCCAGAGCAATGTTCAGGTTAGTTGGTTGCCGCTTGTTCTGTTAGGATATGCTATCTGAAGATTCTTTCTGAAAATCTTTTCATCTGTACACCCACTGGGTGTGTCGATTGAATTTTTTGGACTAGTGGGGGCACGCTGAGTGCACCCACTGGGTGTAGTCCCCGAGACTATGGTGGACTGTTGGCAGTCGACTGTAGTCTTTGTATTTTGTCGAGTAAAACCGAACTGGTAGTTTGTTTCTTCCGCTCGACTTCGGCGGGCCGGTCGAGTGAGATCAGAACCGGTGGGGGCACGCAAAGTGCACCCACTGGGTGTAGTCCCCGAGACTATGGTGGACTGCGGGCAGTCGACCGTAGTCTTAGTACTTAATGTCTTCGTCGTTTTTTGATTTCAGAAATCTTGTGATCTTGGAGCTCGCTTCGCTGATTTGGAAAGTTAGCAGATTCAACTGAAACTTGACTTGGAGCTGGCCAGGACAGAACTGCAGACGGTCAGAGACAGCGCTGCTGGTAAGACAAGTCTGTCGACTGGTCAGCTTTAGGCTCGAGCACCCTTCTGCTATTTCTGAATCAATCATCATTTCTTTGCAGAAAAACTGAGAGAAGCTTTGGCGAAAAAGGATCAGGATTTGTCTGCTGCCCAGAAGGAGGCTGACGACAGGACCGCTCTGGCCGAACAGAAGCTGGCTTCAGTCAGCCAGTTGGAAGAAGAGAATACCAGGCTGAAGACTGCTCTGAATGAAGCCAACAGGGAGTGCACACATTGGAAGAAGGAGAACCTCAACCTGAACGAAAAGATGGAAGGCGTCGCTCGTAGGAGGGACGATCTGGATAGCTACCTGAGGAGCCTTGCCAAGAAGTTGTATATCAAGCTTGAAGGTGCACATTTAGTTCCGACTGATTTTTTTTGTGTCGACTCAGTGTATGAAAATTGACTTATCCTTGGATCATGAATGCAGAGTTTTGCCAGAACTTTGAAGAGGAGACTGGGCGGATCGAACCAGGTCTGGATCCAATCAACTCTCCCGTGAAAGATGAAACTGCCATGAATCTGCTCCGACTGGAATCTCGCATTGACGATGCCGTGGACTACTTGGCGCGACTGAAGGTCACCATGTCATAGATCGACCCGTCACTTTGGCCAGAGGCTACGCTCCAAAACGATCTTGAGTCTCTGATGACTCGACTTAACAGAATCCCGGACCGAGTGCAGGAGTGGAAGAAGTCTTCTGCTCGTTGTGGCGCTGACGTGGCTTTGTCCTTGGTTCGTGTCCACTGCAAGGAGGTGCGACAAGACAAGCTGGCCGCAATCAAGGTCGCAAACACCCAGAAGCACGACTTCCGAACTTTTATGGAAACCTTCATAGCTGCCGCCACTCGGATTGCCGATGGCGTCGACTTGGATGAGTTCGTCAAGCCTGCTAGCCCTCCTCCCACGGAGTGAACAAACTCTTATGTCCTACCTTAAATTTGCCTCGGAATGCCGAGTGGTTTTTGTAACCGTTAAACTTTTTCGAGCTGCATGCCTGAGTACTTCGATCTGTGATCCGAAACCTTTAGAATTTATCTGAACTTGGTTTATCGTTGAATATCTTTATGAATCTCCTGCTGAGTGAACCCAATCTTTATTCGAGACAACTTTCTGTATTCGCAGCATAGCTCCGAAGGAGGGGGGAAGCAGTCGACCCATGTCTTGTATTTGTGGCGAAGCTCCCAAGGGGCGGGCAGCGGTCGACCCACACCCTGTTACTGCAGAGTGGGACAGAGCGCACATTGTATTTGTGGCAAAGCTCTCCAGGAGAAGGTGGCGGTTGACCCACACCCTGTTACTGCAGAGTGGGACGGAGTGCACATTGTATTTGTGGCGAAGCTCTCCAGGAGAAGGTGGCGGTCGACCCACACCCTGTTACTGCAGAGTGGGACGGAGCGCACATTGTATTTGTGGCGAAGCTCTCCAGGAGAAGGTGGCAGTCGACCCGTACTTCGTTACTGTGGAGCGGGATGAATCGCGCATTGTATTTGTGTCGAAGCTCTCCAGGAGAAGGTGGCAGTCGACCTGCCCCTCGTCGTCCTTGAGGATTGAGATGTGTTTGGGAGAACTTAGGCGAGTATTGGACTGCAGCTAAGCCCCCGAGTGAGAGGATCACTCTCCACTCGGTAGGATTTTTTCAAACTTAGGCGAGTGCCTGACTGCAGCTAAGTCTCTAACTGGGAGAACTTAGGCGAGTACTGGACTGCAGCTAAGCCCCCGAGTGGGAGGGTTGCTTTCCACTCGGTAGGATTTTTCAAACTTAGGCGAGTGCCTGACTGCAGCTAAGTCTCTAAGTGGGAGAACTTAGGCGAGTACTGGACTGCAGCTAAGCCCCCGAGTGGGAGGGTTGCTCTCCACTCGGTAGGATTTTCAAACTTAGGCG
>NC_041382.1:752614246-752674532 GCF_002162155.2 Triticum dicoccoides
TCTCTAAGTGGGAGAACTTAGGCGAGTACTGGACTGCAGCTAAGCCCCGGAGTGGGAGGGTTGCTCTCCACTCGGTAGGATTTTTCAAACTTAGGCGAGTGCCTGACTCCAGCTAAGTCTCTAAGTGGGAGAACTTAGGCGAGTACTGGACTGCAGCTAAGCCCCCGAGTGGGGGGACATAGGCGAGTACTGGACTGCAGCTAAGCCCCCGAGTGGGAGGATTGCTCTCCACTCGGTAGGATTTTTCAAACCTAGGCGAAACGGATTCGCAGCTAAGCCCCCGAGTGGGAGGATTGCTCTCCACTCGGTAGGATTTTTCAAACTTAGGCGAAACGGATTCGCAGCTAAGCCCCCGAGTGGGAGGCTAGCTCGCCACTCGGTAGGAAACTGTTTTTACAAACTTAGGCGAAGCGGATTCGCAGCTAAGCCACCCACTGGGGGATTTCTTACACAAACAAAAACAATAATAATCACTGGGAAAATTATAACGCTCTTGTCTTTGATAAATAAACTACAGGAGTTTTTCTTATTACATCTCATCCGAGTGAGAATTCAAGTATAAAAGGGGCGGAGTAGCTCCGCATTCCAGGCTCGTGGCTCATCAATCTGGCGATCGACATTGTAGAGGTGGTATGCTCCATTGTGGAGGACTCTAGTGACTATTAAGGGGCCTTCCCAAGTAGGAGCAAGCTTGTGTGGTTTCTGCTGATCCACTCGAACGACTAAGTCTCCTTCTTAGAAGGCTCGGCTCTTCACGCTTCTCGCATGGAATCGACGCAAGTCTTGCTGATAGATGGTCGATCGGATCAGGGCCATTTCTCTTTCTTCTTCTAGGAGGTCGACTGCGTCCTGCCGGGCTTGTTCTGCTTCATCTTCTGAGTAGAGCTCAACTCTGGGAGCGTTGTGAAGCAGGTCACTCGGTAAGACTGCCTCGGCTCCGTAGACTAGAAAGAATGGGGTTCTTCCGGTTGATCGATTCGGGGTTGTCCTCAATCCCCAAAGGACTGATGGGAGCTCATTGACCCATGCACCTGCTGCGTGCTTGAGATCGCGCATCAATCGGGGTTTCGGTCCTTTGAAAATTAGGCCATTTGCCCTTTCTGCTTGTCCATTCGACTGGGGGTGAGCGACCGAAGCATAGTCGACCCGAGTGCCCTGAGAGGCGCAAAAGGCCCTGAACTTGTCGGAATCGAAGTTTGACCCATTGTCCATGATGATATTGTGCGGAACTCCATATCTGAATATCAACTCTCTGATGAAACTGATAGCAGTGCAAGCATCGAGATTCTTGATAGGCTTGGCTTCAATCCATTTGATTAACTTGTCGACTGCTACCAGCACATGAGTGAAGCCGCTCCTGCCTGTTCTCAGTGGCCCAACCATGTCCAGCCCCCAAACAGCGAAGGGCCAGATGAGTCCCTTCACATTTGTTGACTATCTCTTTAGCCATCTCATTGGCCCTTGGCTAGTAGAACCCCGCTCGGTATGCTTTAGCCACAATGGTCCGAGAGGACGCATGATGACCACAGGTCCCCGAGTGGATATCATTAAGGATCATCTGACCTTCTTCTGGTGTGATACACTTCTGGCCGACCCCAGTTGCGCTTTCCCTATATAACTGTCCCTTTATGACTGTAAAGGCCTTGGATCGACGGACGATCTATCGAGCCTCTTCCTCGTCTTCTGGGAGTTCTTTCCTTAGGATGTACGCGATGTACGGTTTTGTCCAGACGGGAGTGATAACCAGCACTTCCATTATCAGATCGACCACAGCTGGAACTTCAACTTTAGTCAGATCCGCGGCGCTTTTTGGCTGCGGGGCCTCCTCCGTGAAGGGATCCTCCTGGACTGATGGTGTGTGGATGTGTTCCAAAAACACATTGCTGGGAATGGCTTCTCTTTTGGAACCTATTTTTGCCAAATCATCAGCTGCTTGATTTTTCAGTCGGGGTATGTGATGAAGCTCTAACCCCTCGAATTTCTTCTCCAGCTTTCTCACTGCATTGCAATAACCAGTCATGGCTGGACTTCTGACATCCCACTCCTTCATCACCTGATTAACCACCAAATCTGAGTCGCCATAGACCATGAGGCGACGGACGCCAAGTGAGATGGCCATGCGCAACCCATATAAAAGTGCTTCATATTCTGCCTCGTTATTGGAGGAATCAAAATGGATTTGAAGAACATATCTGAGTTTATATCCTCTGGGGGAGACCAACACCACTCCGGCACCGGAACCACTCAGCATCTTGGAGCCGTCGAAAAACATAGTCCAATGCTCCGAGTGAATCTGAGTCGGCAGCTGCTGTTCAATCCACTCGGCGACGAAATCTGTGATTGCTTGGGACTTGATAGCTTTCTTTGCCTCAAACTTGATATCAAGGGGAAGGAGTTCAATCGCCCATTTTGCCACTCGACCAGTTGCATCCATGTTATGCAGGATCTCTGATAATGGAGCGTCGCTCACGACTGTAATGGAATGATCAGAGATGTAGCGAGCAACTTTCTTGGTGGTCATATAAATCCCATATACAAGCTTCTGATAGTGAGGATATCTTTGCTTTGATGGGGTCAAGACTCCAGAAATATAATATACTGGGTGCTGAACTTTGAAGGTTTTCCCTTCTTCTTCCCGCTCGACCGTAAGTACCGTACTGACACTTGTCCTGTGGCTGCAATGTAAAGCAGCAAAGGCTCTTTGCTGATTGGGGCAGCAAGCACCGGCTAGGTGGAGAGCAGAGCTTTGAGCTCTGCAAACGCTGCATCAGCTTCGGGAGTCCACTCGAACTTGTCGGACTTCTTCATCAATCGGTAAAGAGGTAATGCCTTTTCACCGAGACGAGATATGAATCGACTTAGGGCGGCCAAACAACCAGTAAGCTTCTGGACGTCGTGCACTCGCACAGGGCTTTTCATTCGGAGTAAGTGCCAACTTTTTCTGGATTGGCGTCGATTCCCCGTTCGGAAATGAGAAAGCCGAGTAACTTTCCGCCAGGGACTCCGAATGTACACTTTGATGGATTAAGCTTGATATCATACCTCCTGAGGTTGGCAAAGGTTTCAGCAAGGTCAGTCAGCATGTCGGAACCCTTCCGTGAATTGACCACAATATCATCCATGTATGCTTCCACGTTCCGACTAATTTGAGTGAGTAAACACTTCTGAATCATCCTCATGAATGTGGCTCCGGCATTCTTGAGGCCGAACAGCATGGTAACATAACAGAAGCACCCGAATGGAGTGATGAAAGCTGTCTTGATCTCGTCAGGTCCATACAGACGGATTTGATGGTACCCGGAATAGGCGTCTAAGAAAGACAGTCGCTCACATCCCGCAGTCGAGTCGACTATCTGGTCGATGCGGGGGAGAGGAAAATGATCTTTCGGGCAGGCCTGATTGATATGTTTAAAGTCAATGCACATGTGAAGTGACTTGTCCTTCTTGGGGACCATGACAACGTTGGCGAGCCACTCGGAGTGGTAGATTTCTCAGATGAACTCCGCTGCTAAGAGCCGAGCCACCTCATCGCCAATAGCTTTTCTCTTTTGGACGGCGGACCGTCGAAGATGTTCCTTGACAGGTTTTACTTTTGAGTCGACTTTCAGGCGATGCTCAGCCAGCTCCCTGGGAACACCTGGCATATCAGAAGGCTTCCATGCGAAGATGTCCTAGTTCTCACGGAGGAACTGGATGAGCACTTCTTCCTACTTGGAGTCGAGTGTTGTCGAGATATGAGTCGGGGCGGCGCTGGGGTCGGTCGGGTGGATGTGAGCTGTTTTCGTGTCGCCAGTCGACTGGAAAGCTGACTCTGTAGTGGGCTTCTTGGCTCACAACAGATCACTCAGGTCTGCAGTCTTCTGGTATTCCTGCAACTCCACCACTGCCAACTGTGCGTCGTTGATCTTCGAACCCTTCTGAAAACATTCTTTCGCCCTCTTCCGATTGCCTGTAATGGTGATCACACCGTTGGGGCCAGGCATCTTCAATTTGAGATACACGTAACATGGTCGGGCCATGAAGCATGCATAATCCGGCCTGCCCAAAATAGCGTGATAGGCACTCTGGAAGTCTACAACTTCAAATGTCAATTTTTCTTTGCGGTAATTCTTGGAATCACCGAAAACCACATCAAGAGCAATCTGGCTGAGTGATTCAGCCTTCTTCCCAGGAATGACTCCATGGAAACTCATGTTGCTGGCACTGAGTCTGGACATCGGAATGCCCATCCCCTTCAACGTCTCAGCGTATAATATGTTCAAACCACTGCCACCATCCATCAGGACTTTCGTCGGTCGAGTGCCTTCAACAACTGGGTCGACCACCAAAGCTTGCCTCCCAGGGGTGGCGATGTGCGTTGGGTGGTCGAACTGGTCGAATGTTATGGCAGTCTGAGACCATTTCAGGTAACTAGGTGTCGCCGGAGCGACCATATTCACCTCTCAGTTAATAACTTTCAGTCGACTTTTGCTCTCAACATCAGCAAAAATCATCAGGGTGGAATTGACTTTAGGGTATCCGTCATCACTGTCCTCTTTGTCCTCGACCTTGTCTGACTTCTTTTCCTTACCCTTGGGATGCTTGCCCTAGAACTGCTGGATCAAGAGTCGACACTGCCGAGTGGTATGTTTCGGGTAAATAAAATTACCCTCTTCATCTTTCTTCGTGTGGACGAGACACGGTAAGTCCAACACATCATTTCCCTCCTGGTCTTTAACCTTTTTGGGGTTCCAAGGCCCTTTAGGTTTCCCTTTAGACTTTCCTTGGGCCAAAGCTAAGGCTTCCCCGGGAGCCGCTGGCTCGGCTTTTTGCTTCTGTTTCCGACTGGAATTGCCTCCGGTTTCTTGGGCGACTGACTTGAGCTTGCTAATGCGTCTCCGCCGTATCTACTTTTCCAAACACTTTTGCCCTTGTTTTGGACTCTAACTTGTATGATTTGAATGGAACTAACCCGGACTGACGCTATTTTCAGCAGAATTTCCATGGTGTTGTTTTATGTGCAGAAAACAAAAGTTCTCGGAATGACCTGAAACTCCACGGAATATCTTAGAATAAATAATAAAAAAATCCTCGCCAAAGATGAAGACCAGGGGGCCCACACCCTGTCCACGAGGGTGGGGGCGCGCCCCCCTACCTCGTGGGCCCCCTGGTGGCCCTCCGACGCCAACTCCAACTCCATATATTGGCTTTCGAGGAGAAAAAAATCAGAGAAAAAGTTTCATCGCGTTTTACGATACGGAGCCGCCGCCAAGCCCTAATCTCTCTCGGGAGGGCTGATCTGGAGTCCGTTCGGGGCTCCGGAGACGGGAATTCGTCGCCGTCGTCATCATCAAGCATCCTCCATCACCAATTTTATGATGCTCACCACCGTGCGTGAGTAATTGCATCGTAGGCTTGCTGGACGGTGATGGGTTGGATGAGATTTATCATGTAATCGAGATAGTTTTGTTAGGGTTTGATCCCTAGTATCCACTATGTTTTGAGATTGATGTTGCTATGACTTTGCTATGCTTAATGCTTGTCACTAGGGCCCGAGTGCCATGATTTCAGATCTGAACCTATTATGTTTTCATGAATATATGTGAGTTCTAGATCCTATCTTGCAAGTCTATAGTCACCTACTATTTGTTATGATCCGGCAACCCCGAAGTGACAATAATTGGGACCACTCCCGGTGATGACCATAGTTTGAGGAGTTCATATATTCACTATGTGTTAATGCTTTGTTCCGGTTCTCTATTAAAAGGAGGCCTTAATATCCCTTAGTTTCCAATAGGACCCCGCTGCCACGGGAGGGTAGGACAAAAGATGTCATGCAAGTTCTTTTCCATAAGCACGTATGACTATTTACAGAATACATGCCTACATTATATTGATGAACAGGAGCTAGTTCTGTGTCACCCTATGTTTATGACTGTTACATGATGAACCACATCCGACATAATTATCCATCATTGATCCGGTGCCTACGAGTTTTCCATATACTAGTTTACGGTTATTTACTTTTCCGTAGCTACTGTTACAATCACTACAAAAATACCAAAAATATTACTTTTGCTGTCTTTACTTTGTTACCGTTGTCACCACTATCATATTACTTTGCTACTAAACACTTTGCTGCAGATACTAAGTTTCCAGGTGTGGTTGAATTGACAACTCAGCTGCTAATACTTGAGAATATTCTTTGGCTCCCCTTGTGTCGAATCAACAAATTTGGGTTGAATACTCTACCCTCGAAAACTGTTGCGATCCCCCATACTTGTGGGTTATCAGGACCTTTTTCTGGCGCCGTTGTCAGGGAGCATAGCTCTATTCTTTGAGTCACTTGGGATTTATATCTTCTGGACACTATGAAGAACTTGAAAGACGCTAAGACAAAAATTTATCCCTCAACTACGAGGGGAGGTAAGGAACTGCCATCTAGCTCTGCACTTGATTCACCTTCTGTTATGAGTAAGCTAGCGACACCTAAACCTACTACTGCTATGAATTCTGATATGTCGCATGTTATTGATGATGCCACTTCTGCTATGCATGATACTTATGATGAAACTACTTCTATGCTTGATACTACTGTGCCACTTGGTGAATTTCTAGATGAGCAAATTTCTAAGTCTAGAGAAAGAGAAATTAGTGAACCTGAACACGATGATGTTAGTGATGATGAACCTATGCCTGTTATTTCCGAGGGTTATCTTTTTAATAATGAATCTTATGAAGCTATTCTTTCTTGTCCGGATAAACCTGAACGTAAGAGGTTACTAATTAAGTGGAGTAAGGAATCTTTTAGAGGTAGGATGAGACCCGACCCTACTTTTGCTACTTCACCTATCTGTGTTCCTAATCAGGATTATTATGATATTACTGTTGATCCAGATATAATTACTTTGGTTGAATCTGATCCCTTTTATGGCTATGAATCTGAAACTGTTGTGGCATATCTTCGTAAGTTAGATGAAATAGCTGCCCTGTTTACTAATAATCTGAGATCGCGCCACTTTTATATACTCAAAATATTTCCGTTCTCATTAAAGGGTGATGCTAAGAAATGGTTTAATTCTCTTGATCCTGCCTGTGTGCAAAGTCCCCAGGATATGATTTATTACTTCTCTGCTAAATATTTCCCTGCTCATAAGAAACAAACTGCTTTGAGGGAAATATACAATTTTGTGCAAATTGAAGAAGAGAGTATCCCACAAGCTTGGGGGAGGCTTCTCAAGTTACTTAATGCTTTGCTTGATCATCCTCTTAAGAAACCTGAAATATTTGATATCTTTTATAATGGACTAACTGATGCTTCCAGAGATTACCTGGATAGTTGTGCTGGTTCTCTTTTCAGGGAAAGAACACCGGATGATGCTGAAATTTTATTGAATAATATGTTGGCAAATGAAAATAATTGGGCACCTCCTGAGCCACCTCCCGAGCCAACTCCTGAGCCAGCTCCTGAGCCAATTACTGAGCCTATTCCTAAACCAACTCCAAAGAAGAGAGGTGTTCTATTTCTCAGTCCCGAAGATATGCAAGAGGCAAAGAAATCTATGAAAGAAAAAGGTATTAAAGCTGAAGATGTTAAGAATTTACCTCCTATTGAAGAAATACATGGTCTTAATTTACCGCCTGTTGAAGAAGTATATGATCTCAATTACTTATTTACTGAAGAACCTCCCGATATCCCGACACAGGTAGTAAAGGTAAATTCTCTCGATAGATATGATAAAGTTGAAGTCCCTCCTACTAAAATTGCTAGCCAGTGCTTGGATGAGTTTGATGACTTTATGTTTAAGCAAGATGACTTTAATGCTTATTTTGGTAGACAATTAAAGCAGAATACCTTTATGATTAAACGCTTGAGTGATTATATGGATAATATTAGAGGTGAACTTAAACTTGTTAGCAAACATGCTTCTATGGTTACCACTCAAGTAGAACAAGTACTTAAAGCTCAGAAAGAAATTCTTGATGAAATGAATAGTAAGAAAAATGATTATGCTGTTAGAGTGGCTACTAGAACTGGTAGAATGACTCAGGAACCTTTGTATCCTGAAGGCCACCCTAAGAGAATCGAGCAAGATTCTCAAAGAAATAATATTGATGCACCTAGTTCTTCTAAAAGGAAGAAAAAGAAAAATGATAGAACTGTGCAAACTTCTAGTGAACCTATTGCTGAACCACCTGATAATCCAAATGATATCTCTTTGTCTGATGCTGAAACACAATCTGGTAATGAACATGAACCTAGTGAAAATGTTAATGATGATGTTCATGATGATGCTCAACCTAGTAATGATAATGATGTAGAAGTTGAACCTGCTATTGATCTTGATAACCCACAATCAAAGAATGAACGTTATGATAAAAGAGACCTCGTTGGTAGGAAACATGGTAAAGAAAGAGAACCATGGGTTCAGAAACCCATGCCTTTTCCTCCGAAACCATCCAAGAAAAAGGATGATGAGGATTTTGAGCGCTTTGCTGAAATGATTAGACCTATCTTTTTGCGTATGCGATTGACTGATGTGCTCAAAACAAATCCTTATGCTAAGTATATGAAGGATATCATTACTGATAAAAGAAAGATACCAGAGGCTAAAATTTCCACCGTGCTTGCTAATTACACTTTTAAGGGTGGAATACCAAAGAAACTTGGAGATCCAGGAGTACCTACTATACCATGCTCCATTAAAAGAAATTATGTTAAAACTGCTTTATGTGATCTTGGAGCTGGTGTTAGTGTTATGCCTCTCTCTTTATATCGTAGACTTGACTTGAAATAAGTTGACACCTACTGAAATATATTTGCAAATGGCTGATAAATCAACTGCTATACCTGTCGGTATTTGTGAGGATGTGCCTGTTGTGGTTGCAAACGTTACTATTTTAACGAACTTTGTTATTCTTGATATTCCCGAGGATAATAGTATGTCTATTATTCTTGGAAGACCTTTCCTTAATACTGCAGGGGCTGTTATTGATTGCAACAAAGGCAATGTCACTTTTCATGTTAATGGTAATGAGCATACGGTGTACTTTCCGAGGAAACAACCTCAAGTTTATAGTATCAACTCTATTGGAAAAATTCCATCGATTATATTTGGAGGTTTTGAATTTCCTCTTCCTACTGTCAAAAAGAAATGTGATATACTTATTGTTGGGATGTCCATATCCCCGTTGAGGTAACATAGTGTTATTCGAAATTTCTCCAGTTCCATGATTATCGGAATGAGTTTGTTAACAAGACTTGATCAACCTTGTTAGTGGATTCTTTTTGATGAGCATGAGATGGATGAAACTAGAAGCACAACCTTCTGTACCCTCTTTATATTTTCTGTTCTTTAGTAGAAATAAAGTAAAATAGTATTTTTCTGTCTGTTTCCTGACTTATCCGTGCAATATAAAAGTATCCCGAAAATAAAAGTCCTCAGAATGCCATGCCAATTTAATATGATTTTTTTGGGAATATTTAAGGATTTTTAGTGCAAAAATTACCGCGGGGGGGGGGGAGCTGCCACCTGGTCACGAGGGTGGAGGGCACGCCCTACCCCCCTGGGCGTGCCCCCTGCCTCGTGGGCCCACGGTGGCCCTCCTCCACTTATTCCTGCACCCATCTTCTTCCTCTATCTCGCACAAACCCGAAAAACCAACTCAAGCTTGTATTCCAGCAACTTTTGCTGCGATTTTCGATCTCCTTGCTCAAAGCACCTCTCGCAAAACTGCTTGGGGAGATTGTTCCTTGGTATGTGACTCCTCCATTGGTCCAATTAGTTTTTGTTCTAGTGCTTTATTCATTGCAAATTTGTGCTACATAGGTGACCATGTTCTTGAGCTTGCATGTCAAATATATATGGTTCCAAGTAGTTCTAATGCTTGATATATGCTCTAGGCACTTGTATGAGTAGTTGCTATTAATCTTATTGAAGTTGGTTCACTTTTGTTTGAAGTTACTAAAAATTTCAGAATTATTTTCAGAGAAAACAATATGCTTAGGAGGATGTTCCAAGGTGGTTCTTCAAGGAAGCAAGGTCCCAGACTTGCAATGCGTGATGGTGACGAGGAACCACCAAGAGATGCTCTCGTGAGGCCCTGTGAATGGCCTTCGGAAAATTTAATGAATCAAGTGGGAATTAAAGAAGAATTTTACGCATATGTGCATAATGCCGGTCTTGAGGACTTTGAAGCTGATAAATGCCCCCAGTATCGTTATCTCACAAGTTCATTTGTGGGGAGGTTTGATTATTCATCTTCCCGTAATTCTCCTTCAGTCATGTTTGACCTTTATGACAAGTCTTATACCATGGACTTAGAGGATTTCACTCGTGCATGCAAACTTCCATCTTGGGGTAGTATCAGGGATCCCCCTAAATCTGAATATAGAGATTTTCTTGCTAGAATAACTGTGGGGGAATCTAGAGATATAGCACAGGCCACTATAGGGAGCATTCACTTTCCTGCTATACATTATTTTGCTCTCTTCATTGGTAGATGTATAACTGCTAAGGATGAAGCATGTCACATGTGTGCCCCTAATCTCAGCATTCTCAGAAGTGCTGTGTTAGGGGACCAAGCTTATCATATGGGAGCCATTATAGCTTGTAGGTTGCATCTTAATAGACGTAACGGAGATTTCTTTGGAGGAATTTATGCACCCCGCTTAGCTAATTTTCTTGATGTAGACATTCGTGAGGGTGATGTGGAGTTGCCCACTTCTTATTTAGATCTTGATCCTATGTTTTCCCACCAGTTCATTGAGAGGACTGGACCACCTTACCAGTATCGACTAATCTTCGACAGACGGCGTGTGGTCCGTGTTGCTCTTCCTGCTCCTACCTTCTTTTATTTTCAGGCGAGAGGAAGATATATTATTACCAGAGAGGAGGCAGATGAGTATGAGAGGGGAGTGGAAGCAGCCCGACGCCGTGCTGCTGCTCAGCAGGCGGTAGCCGCTGCATCGCAGTACGACCCCAGCTTCACCTACGGATATCAGCCAGGTTATCCCTGGCAATAGACCAACTTAGGCCAAAAGCCTAAGCTTGGGGGAGTACGTATTTCCCACCGACATTACATTCATGTTCACACTCATTGCTAGATGTTGGTGCTCATACTCTTTCACTGTAATATCCATGCTAGTTTATTTTCCTTTTTCCTGCTTTCTTCTTGTGTGTTTAATAAACCTTAAGAAAAACAAAAAAAATTAGTGTTAGTCTACTTTCCATGCTTGTAGTAGAATTAAAAAGAAAACCCAAAAATATTTCCCGTCATTCTTTTGCTTGTTGGGAGCTTTCCCGTGTAAATAGTTTTTATTTTTCTTTTCCTTTCTTTGGGGGTCGAGAAGACTATATTGAAAATGCTTAGTGGCTCTTATATGCATGATTGTTTATTTAACTTAGAGCCCATATTAATTTTCTTCTCTCTTGAGTTGAATGCTTGCAGATTCCAGCTTAGTCCAATGCACGTGCACTCTTATTATTATACACACCGTTCGGTCGTGCAAGTGAAAGGCAATAATGATGATATATGATGGACTCATTGGGATGAGAAAAGCTGGTATGAACTCGACCTCTCTTGTTTTTGTAAATATGATGATTGATCGTTCCTGATTCAGCTATTATGAAGTAAACATATTTGCAATGACATTTAGAGATTGTAGTTGCTTGTGCCATGCTTGATTAGCTATGAGTTATAATGGTTAACCTTGCGTGCCAACATGCTATTGAGATGACTATGATGTGGTATGATAGGATGGTATCCTCCTTTAAATGAATTGAGTGACTCGACTTGGCACATGTTCACGCATGTAGTTGAATCAAATGAACATAGCCTTCATGATATTTATGTTCATGGTGGATTATATCCTACTCATGCTTATATTCGGTGTGAATTAATTTTAATGCATGTTTACGACTGTTGTCGCTCTCTCAGTTAGTCGCTTCCCAGTCTTTTGCTAGCCTTCACCTGTACTAAGCGGGAATACTGCTTGTGCATCCAAACTCCTTAAACCACAAAGTTGTTCCATATGAGTCCACTATACCTTCCTATATGCGGTATCTACCTGCCGTTCCAAGTAAATTTGTATGTGCCAAACTCCAAACCTTCCAATGAAATTCTGTTTTGTATGCTCGAGCAGCTCATGTGCAACTATGGCTGCCTATATCTTCCATGCTAGGTGGGTTATTCTCAAGAGGAGTGGACTCCGCTCCTCATTCACGAGAAAGGGCCGGTAACCGGGATGCCCAGTCCCATGATCCAAAAAGATCAAAGCAAATCAAAATAATTAAACAAAACTCCCCCTGGGACCCATTGAGTGTTGGAGGCACTCGTTGTTTCGAGCAAGCCATGGATTGATGCTTGTGGAGGAGGGGGAGTATAAACCTTTACCATTCTGTTTGGGAACTGCCTATAATGCATGTAGTATGGAAGATACAGCCATCTCATAGTTGTTACGTTGACAGTGAAAGTATGCCGCTCAAAATATTATTTATCTCTATTTCAAAAATCGAGCTCTGGCACCTCTAAAAATCCCTGCTTCCCTCTGCGAAGGGCCTATCTATTTACTTTTATGTTGAGTCATCACCCTTCTTATTAAAAAGCACCCGCTGGAGAGCACACTGTCGTTTGCATTCATTATGATTGGTTTATATTGGGTATGACTTGACTGGATCTCTTTTACCATGAATTACAATGTTTAGTCAGTCCTTGATCTTTAAAAGTGCTCTGCATTTATGTTTTGCGGTCTCAGAAAGGGCTAGCGAGATACCATTTTGTTATATCATGTTATGATTATTTTGAGAAAGTGTTGTCATCCGAGTTTTATTATTATGGCTCGCTAGCTGATTATGCTATTGATATGAGTAATTGTGAGACCTACGTGTTATTGTGAGTATGGTTAGTTCATAATAATTGCTGAAACTTGAATGCTGGCTTTTCATATTTACAACAACAAGAGCAAACAGAGTTTGTAAAAGTTTTTCTTTTTCTCTTTCAGTTTGTCAACTGAATTGCTTGAGGACAAGCAAGGGTTTAAGCTTGGGGGAGTTGATACGTCTCCGTCGTATCTACTTTTCCAAACACTTTTGCCCTTGTTTTGGACTCTAACTTGTATGATTTGAATGGAACTAACCCGGACTGACGCTGTTTTCAGCAGAATTGCCAGGGTGTTGTTTTATGTGCAGAAAACAAAAGTTCTCGGAATGACCTGAAACTCCACAGAATATCTTAGAATAAATAATAATAAAATCCTCGCCAAAGATGAAGACCAGGGGGCCCACACCCTGTCCACGAGGGTGGGGGGCGCGCCCCTCCCCCCTGGGCGCGCCCCCCTACCTCGTGGCCCCCCTGGTGGCCCTCCGACGCCAACTCCAACTCCATATATTGGCTTTTGAGGAGAAAAAAATCAGAGAAAAAGTTTCATCACGTTTTACGATACGGAGCCGCCGCCAAGCCCTAATCTCTCTCGGGAGGGCTGATCTGGAGTCCGTTCGGGGCTCCGGAGAGGGGAATTCGTCGCCGTCGTCATCATCAAGCATCCTCCATCACCAATTTCATGATGCTCACCGCCGTGCGTGAGTAATTGCATCGTAGGCTTGCTGGACGGTGATGGGTTGGATGATATTTATCATGTAATCGAGTTAGTTTTGTTAGGGTTTGATCCCTTGTATCCACTATGTTCTGAGATTGATGTTGCTATGACTTTGCTATGCTTAATGCTTGTCACTAGGGCCCGAGTGCCATGATTTCAGATCTGAACCTATTATGTTTTCATGAATATATGTGAGTTCTAGATCCTATCTTGCAAGTCTATAGTCACCTACTATGTGTTATGATCCGGCAACCCCGAAGTGACAATAATCGGGACCACTTCCGGTGATGACCATACACTACTAGAGAAACAATTATTAACGATGATGGAAAAAACTATTGGTCGTTAAAAGAACTAAAGCAAACCCCGCACGATAAAATCAGGCTACCAAATACTATACTCGTAACAGCCACCGAACTACTCGTGGCTTAAAAATCTCCTTTAATTATCTCTCCTTCCTAACGTGACCTTCTCTCGTTTCATCTCCCACATGACCCGTCGCCTCTCTCTCGTTTCCTCTTCCACCCGATCCGCCGCCGCGAGCATGACCTCCACCTTCCGTGTTGCGCCTCGTCCATCCAGCCTCATCAAGATGCGACACATCCATGTCCTCCCTCATCCACGGCCATCGGAGAGCAGGAGAGGTAATAGCTAACCCTCGACCGGCCTCCCGCATGGTGTAGGGGCTGAGGTGAGGAGGATGGAGAGGCGGCAGGTGGAGGGGACGAATGGTCTTCCCTAGGATGTGCACGGGGAGAAGGATGCGCATGTGTTGCCACAGCAGGAAGGAAGTCCCCACCCTGAAGATGTTCCTTGCTGCAGATTTATGGATAGATGTGAATTAGGGAGAGCGGTGAGTACAAGCTCTTCTTTACATGTTTTTATTTTATGATCTTTCTCCAATTAAGGTATTTTAGGAAGGTAAAAATCGCTTAAGTTGTTTTCTTCAGAGAAGATGGTTCCGCATTTGCTTGTTTGCTCTTGAATCAGTTCCAACAAAGATGGTGCTGATTTTGTTCTTTTTGTTTCTACAGGTTCGAATACTACCATCAGAAAAATCTATTTGAGAATCACAGTTTTTTCTGGTCTCGAAAAATGTATTAAGTTCAATCTGAACTTTATCTTCAGAGAAGATGGTGTTTGTTTCCTGCAGACCGTCTGCCAATACCCGAGGTATCATCTATGCCCAAATTGGTTTATAGGATACATAAGATAGTATGGTGATCCATGGAAAGGTTAAGTTTACATTGCCGGGTGTAGGCAATAGGATGTACTTATATGCAGAGGAGTTGGTATAAGAGAACAAGCAGCTTGATTCCTGCCCCAGACTGTTGAAGCAATGCAGTACAAAGTTAGCATCAAGTTAATTGATTCTAGCCTGACGAAACACACACGTACAAAGCTCTTGATATATCTTTGCATTGATCGATCCTCACGGCTGAAAACGTACTACTACACGTGCACACACAAAACGGCATATTGCCACATGCTTGTATCAAGCCTGGTTCTTTTCGTTTATTTCCTCTCACTATTAAATGTTTACAAATGGATATACATACGTATATGTAGCAGCTAGGATTAACACAAGCTAACCTACTTGGTTACAAGTTCTGATCCTAAAATACTAGCTCATTGTTCTGTATTTCCAGCTGAAGGAAATATGCCCTAGAGGCAATAATAAAGTTATTATTTATTTCCTTATTTCATGATAAATGTTTATTATTCATGCTAGAATTGTATTAACCGGAAACATGATACATGTGTGAATACATAGACAAACATATAGTCACTAGTATGCCTCTACTTGACTAGCTCATTAATCAAAGATGGTTATGTTTCCTAAACATAGACATGTGTTGTCATTTGATTAATGGGATCACATCATTAGGAGAATGATGTGATTGACATGACCCATTCCGTTAGCCTAGCACTTGGTCGTTTAGTATATTGCTATTGCTTTCTTCCTGACTTATACATGTTCCTGTAACTATGAGATTATGCAACTCCCGTTTACCGGAGGAACACTTTCGGTACTACCAAACGTCACAACGTAACTGGGTGATTATAAAGGAGTACTACAGGTGTCTCCGAAGGTACATGTTGAGTTGGCCTATTTCGAGATTAGGTTTTGTCACTCCGATTGTCGGAGAGGTATCTCTGGGCCCTCTCGGTAATGCACATCACTATAAGCCTTGCAAGCAATGTGACCAATGAGTTGGTTACGGGATGATGCATTACGTAACGAGTAAAGAGACTTGCCGGTAACGAGATTGAACTAGGTATTGAATACCGACGATCAAATCTCGGGCAAGTAACATACCGATGACAAAGGGAACAAAGTATGTTGTTATGCGGTTTGACCGATAAAGATCTTCGTAGGATATGTAGGAGCCAATATGAGCATCCAGGTTCCGCTATTGGTTATTGACCAAGAATAGTTCTAGGTCATGTCTACATAGTTCTCGAACCCGTAGGGTCTGCACGCTTAAGGTTTCGATGACAGTTATATTATGAGTTTATGAGTTTTGATGTACCGAAGGAGTTCGGAGTCCCGAATGAGATCGGGGACATGACGAGGAGTCTCGAAATGGTCGAGACGTAAAGATCGATATATTGGACGACTATATTCGGAGTTCGGAAAGGTTCCGAGTGATTCGGGTATTTTTCGGAGTACCGGAGAGTTACGGGAATTCGCCGGGGAGTATATGGGCCTTATTGGGCCATACGGGAATAGAGGAGAGAGGCCGAAAGGAAGGAGGCGCGCAGCCCCCTCTGGTCCGAATTGGACAAGGGGTGCGGCCCCCTTTTCCTTCCTCCTCTCCCCCTCTTTCCCCCTTCTCCTACTCCAACAAGGAAGGAGGGAGTCCTACTCCCGGTGGGAGTAGGACTCCCCTTGGCGCGCCCCTACTAGGCCGGCCGCCCCCTCCCCCCTTGCTCCTTTATATACGGGGGCAGGGGGGCACCTCTAAGACAACACAAGTTGATCTACGGATCGTTCCTTAGCTGTGTGCGGTGCCCCCCTCCACCATATTCCACCTCGGTCATATCGTCGCGGAGTTTAGGCGAAGCCCTGCGCCGGTAGAGCATCATCATCGTCACCACGCCGTCGTGCTGACGGAACTCATCCCCGAAGCTTTGCTGGATCGGAGCCCGGGGATCGTCATCGAGCTGAACGTGTGTTGAACTCGGAGGTGCCGTACGTTTGGTACTTGGATCGGTCGGATCGTGAAGACGTACGACTACATCAACCGCGTTGTCATAACGCTTCCGCTTATTGTCTACGAGGGTACGTGGACAAACACTCTCCCCTCTCGTTGCTATGCCATCACCATGATCTTGCGTGTGCGTAGGAAAATTTTGAAATTACTACGTTCCCCAACAGTGGCATTCGAGCCAGGTTTTATGCGTTGATGTTATATGCACGAGTAGAACACAAGTGAGTTGTGGGCGATACAAGTCATACTACTTACCAGCATGTCATACTTTGGTTCGGCGGTATTGTGACATGAAGCGGCCCGGACCGACATTACGCGTACGCTTACGCGAGACTGGTTTCACCGTTGCGAGCACTCGTGCTTAAAGGTGGCTGGCGGGTGTCTGTCTCTCTCACTTTAGCTGAATCGAGTGTGGCTACGCCCGGTCCTTGCGAAGGTTAAAACAGCACCAACTTGACGAACTATCGTTGTGGTATTTGATGCGTAGGTAAGAACGGTTCTTGCTAAGCCTGTAGCAGCCACGTAAAATTTGCAACAACAAAGTAGAGGACGTCTAACTTATTTTTGCAGGGCATGTTGTGATGTGATATGGTCAAGACGTGATGCTATATTTTATTGTATGAGATGATCATGTTTTGTAACCGAAGTTATCGGCAACTGGCGGGAGCCATATGGTTGTCGCTTTATTGTATGAATGCAAACGCCCTGTAATTGCTTTACTTTATCACTAAGCGGTAGCGATAGTCGTAGAAGCAATAGATGGCGTAATGACAACGAT
Source organism: Triticum dicoccoides (assembly GCF_002162155.2). Lineage (NCBI taxonomy): Eukaryota > Viridiplantae > Streptophyta > Magnoliopsida > Poales > Poaceae > Triticum > Triticum dicoccoides. The sequence goes on from NC_041382.1 coordinate 752,631,816, forward strand.
GCTACGATGGAGATCAAGGTGTCGCGCCGGTGACGATGGTGATCACGACGGTGCTTTGAAGATGGAGATCACAAGCACAAGATGATGATGGCCATATCATATCACTTATATTGATTGCATGTGATGTTCATCCTTTATGCATCTTATCTTGCTTTGATTGACGGTAGCATTTTAAGATGATCTCTCACTAATTATCAAGAAGTGTTCTCCCTGAGTATGCACCGTTGCGAAAGTTCTTCGTGTTGAGACACCACGTGATGATCGGGTGTGATAGGCTCTACGTTCAAATACAACGGGTGCAAAACAGTTGCACACGCGGAATACTCGGGTTAAACTTGACGATCCTAGCATATACAGATATGGCCTCGGAACACGGAGACCGAAAGGTCGAACGTGAATCATATAGTAGATATGATCAACATAGTGATGTTCACCATTGAAACTACTCCATCTCACGTGATGATCGGACATGGTTTAGTTGATTTGGATCACGTAATCACTTAGATGACTAGAGAGATGTCTATCTAAGTGGGAGTTCTTAAGTAATATGATTAATTGAACTTTAATTTATCATGAACTTAGTCCAGGTAGTATTTTGCAAATTATGTTGTAGATCAATAGCTTGCGTTGTTGCTTTCATATGTTTATTTTGATATGTTCCTAGAGAAAATTGTGTTGAAAGATGTTAGTAGCAATGATGCGGATTGGATCCGTGATCTGAGGTTTATCCTCATTGCTGCACAGAAGAATTATGTCCTTAATGTACCGCTAGGTGACAGACCTATTGCAGGAGCAAATGTAGACGTTATGAACGTTTGGCTAGCTCAATATGATGACTACTTGATAGTTTTGTGCACCATGCTTAACGGCTTAGAATCGGGACTTCAAAGACGCTTTGAATGTCATGGACCATATGAGATGTTCCAGGAGTTGAAGTTAATATTTCAAGCAAATACCCGAGTTGAGAGATATGAAGTCTCCAACAAGTTCTATGGCTAAAAGATGGAGGAGAATCGCTCAACTAGTGAGCATGTGCTCAGATTGTCTGGGTACTACAATCGCTTGAATCAAGTGGGAGTTAATCTTCCAGATAAGATAGTGTTTTACAGAATTCTCTAGTCACCATCACCAAGTTAGTAGAACTTTGTGATGAACTATAGTATGCAAGGGATGACGAAAACGATTCCCGAGCTCTTCGTGATGTTGAAATCGATGAAGGTAGAAATCAAGAAAGAGCATCAAGTGTTGATGATTGACAAGACCACTAGTTTCAAGAAAAGGGCAAAGGGATAGAAAGGGAACTTCAAGTAGAATGACAAGCAAGTTGTCACTCCCACGAAGAAGCCCAAAGCTGAACCAAAGCCTGAAACTGAATACTTACACTGCAAAGGAAATGGTCACTGGAAACGGAAATACCCTTAATATTTGGTGGATAAGAAGGATGGCAAACTAAACAAGGGTATATTTGATATACAGATTATTGATGTGTACCTAACTAGTGTTTATAGTAACCCCTGAGTATTTGATACTTGTTCGGTTGCTAAGATTAGTAACTCGAAACAGGAGTTACAGAATAAACAGAAACTAGTTGAGGGTGAAGTGACGATGTGTGTTGGAAGTGGTTCCAAGATTGATATGATCATCATTGCACACTCCTTTCGGGATTAGTGTTGAACCTAAATAAATGTTATTTGGCGTTTGCGTTGAGCATGAATATGATTTGATCATGTTTATTGCAATACGGTTATTCATTTAAAATCAGAGAATAATTGTTGTTCTGTTTAAATGAATAAAACCTTTGATGGTCATACACCCAATGAAAATAGTTTGTTGGATCTCGATCGTAGTGATACACATATTCATAATATTGATGCCAAAAGATGCAAAAGTTAATACTGATAGTGCAACTTATTTGTGGCACTGCCGTTTGGGTCATATCGGTGTAAAGCGCATGAAGAAACTCCATAAAGATGGATTTTCGGAATCACTTGGTTATGAATCATTTGATACTTGCGAACCGTGCCTTTTGGGCAAGATGACTAAAACTCCGTTCTCCGGAACAATGGAACAAGCTACTGACTTATTGGAAATAATACATACCGATGTATGTGATCCAATGAGTGTTGATGCTCGTGGCAAGTATCGTTATTTTCCGACCTTCACAAGATGATTTGAGCAGATATGGGTATATCTACTTGATGAAACATAAGTCTGAAATAGTTGAAAGGTTCAAAGAATTTCAGAGTGAAGTGGAAAAATCATCATAACAAGAAAATAAAGTTTCTGCGATCTGATCGCGGAGACGAATATTTGAGTTACGAGTTTGGTCTTCAATTAAAACAGTGTGGAATAGTTTCACAGCTCACGCCACCTGGAACACCACAACATTATGGTGTGTCCAAACATCATAATCGTACTTTACTATATATGGTGCGATCTATGATGTCTCTTACTGATTTACCATTATCGTTTTGGGGTTATGCATTAGAGACAGCTGCATTCACGTTTAAAGGGCACCATCTAAATCCGTTGAGATGACACTGTATGAACTATGGTTTAGCAGTAAACCTAAGCTGTCGTTTCTTAAAGTTTGGAGTTGCGATGCTTATATGAAAAAGGTTTTCAACTTGATAAGCTCGAACCCAAATCGGAGAAGTGCGTCTTCATAGAATACCCAAAGGAAACTATTGGGTACACCTTCTATCACAGATCGGAAGGCAAGTTATTCATTGCTAAAAATGGATCCTTTCTAGAGAAGGAGTTTCTCTCGAAAGAAGTGAGTGGGAGGAAAGTAGAACTTGATGAGGTAACTGTACCTGCTCCCTTATTGGAAAGTAGTTCATCACAGAAATCTGTTCCTATGACTACTACACCAATTAGTGAGGAAGTTAACGATGATGATCATGAAACTTCAAATTAAGTTACTACAGAACCTCGTAGGTCTTCCAGAGTAAGATCCGCACCAGAGTGGTACGGTAATCCTGTTCTGGAAGTGATGTTACTAGACCATGATGAACCTACGAACTATGAGGAAGCGATGATGAGCCCAGATTCCATGAAATGGCTTGAGGCCATAAAATCTGAGATATGATCCATGTATGAGAACAAAGTATGGACTTTGATTGACTTGCTCGATGATCAGCAAGCCATGTTAAATAAATGGATCTTCAAGAGGAAGACGGACATTGATAGTAGTGTTACTATCTACTAAGCTCGACTTGTTGCGAAATGTTTTCAACAAGTTCAAGGTGTTGAATACGATGAGATTTTCTCACTCGTATCGAATCTTAAGTCTGTCTGAATCATGTTAGCAATTGCCACATTTTATGAAATCTGGCAAATGGATGTCAAAACTGCATTCCTTAATGGATTTATTAAAGAAGAGTTGTATATGATGCAACCAGAAAGTTTTTGTCAATCCTAAAGATGCTAACAAAGTGTGCAAGCTCCAGCAATCCATCAATGGACTGGTGCAAGCATCTCGGAGTTGGAATATACGCTTTGATGAGTTGATCAAAGCATATGGTTTTATACAGACTTTTGAAGAAGCCTGTATTTACAAGAAAGTGAGTGGGAGCTCTGTAGCATTTCTAATATTATATGTGGATGACATATTGTTAATTGGAAATGATATGGAAATTCTGATAGCATGAAAGGATACTTGAATAAGAGTTTTTCAAAGCAAGACCTCGGTGAAGCTGCTTACACATTGAGCATCAAGATCTATATAGATAGATCAAGACGCTTGATAAGATTTTTCAAATGAGTACATACCTTGATAAATTTTTGAAATAGTTCAAAATGGAACAGTCAAAGAAAGGAGTTCTTGCCTGTGTTACAAGGTGTGAAGTTGAGTAAGACTCAAGACCCGACCATTGCAGAAAATAGAAAGAGAATGAACAGTCATTCCCTATGCCTCAGTCATAGGTTCTATAAAGTATGCTATGCTGTGAACAGACCTATTGTATACCTTGCTCTATGTTTGGCAAAGGAATACAATTTTGATCTAATAAGTAGATCATTGGTCATGGGTCAAGAATATCCTTAGTGAGGACTAAGGAGATGTTTCTCGATTATGGAGGTGATAAAAGAGCCCGTCGTAAAAGTTACAACAATGCAAGCTTTTACACCAATCCAGATGACTCTAAGTCTCAATCTGGACACATATTAAAAGTGGGAGCAATTAGCTAGAGTAGCTCCGTGCAGAGCATTGTGGACATACAATATTTGCGAAATACATATGGCTCTGAATATGACAGACCCGTTGACTAAGCTTCTCTCATGAGCAAAACATGATCATACCTTAGTACTCTTTTGGGTGTTAATCACATTAGCGATGTGAACTAGATTATTGACTCTAGTAAACCCTTTGGGTGTTGATCACATGATGATGTGAACTATGGGTATTAATCACATGAAGATGTGAATATTGGTGTTAAATCACATAGCGATGTGAACTAGATTATTGACTCTAGTGCAAGTGGGAGACTGAAGGAAATATGCCCTAGAGGCAATAATAAAGTTATTATTTATTTCCTTATTTCATGATAAATGTTTATTATTCATGCTAGAATTGTATTAACCGGAAACATGATACATGTGTGAATACATAGACAAACATATAGTCACTAGTATGCCTCTACTTGACTAGCTCATTAATCAAAGATGGTTATGTTTCCTAACCATAGACATGTGTTGTCATTTGATTAATGGGATCACATAATTAGGAGAATGATGTGATTGACATGACCCATTCCGTTAGCCTAGCACTTGATTGTTTAGTATATTGCTATTGCTTTCTTCATGACTTATACATGTTCCTGTAACTATGAGATTATGCAACTCCCGTTTACCGGAGGAACACTTTGGGTACTACCAAATGTCACAACGTAACTGGGTGATTATAAAGGAGTACTACAGGTGTCTCCGAAGGTACATGTTGAGTTGGCCTATTTCGAGATTAGGTTTTGTCACTCCGATTGTCGCAGAGGTATCTCTGGGCCCTCTCGGTAATGCACATCACTATAAGACTTGCAAGCAATGTGACCAATGAGTTGGTTACGGGATGATGCATTACGTAATGAGTAAAGAGACTTGCCGGTAACGAGATTGAACTAGGTATTGAATACCGACGATCAAATCTCGGGCAAGTAACATACCGATGACAAAGGGAACAAAGTATGTTGTTATGCGGTTTGACCGATAAAGATCTTCGTAGAATATGTAGGAGCCAATATGAGCATCCAGGTTCCGCTATTGGTTATTGACCAAGAATAGTTCTAGGTCATGTCTACATAGTTCTCGAACCCGTAGGGTCCGCACGCTTAAGGTTTCGATGACAGTTATATTATGAGTTTATGAGTTTTGATGTACCGAAGGAGTTCGGAGTCCCGGATGAGATCGGGGACATGACGAGGAGTCTCGAAATGGTCGAGACGTAAAGATCGATATATTGGACGACTATATTCGGAGTTCGGAAAGGTTCCGAGTGATTCGGGTATTTTTCGAAGTACCGGAGAGTTACGGGAATTCGCCGGGGAGTATATGGGCCTTATTGGGCCATACGGGAATAGAGGAGAGAGGCAGAAAGGAAGGAGGCACGCAGCCCCCCTCTGGTCCGAATTGGACAAGGGGTGCGCCCCCCTTTTCCTTCCTCCTCTCCCCCTCTTTCCCCCTTCTCCTACTCCAACAAGGAAGGAGGGAGTCCTACTCCCGGTGGGAGTAGGACTCCCCTTGGCGCGCCCCTACTAGGCCGGCCGCCCCCTCCCCCCTTGCTCCTTTATATACGGGGGCAGGGGGGCACCTCTAAGACAACACAAGTTGATCTACGGATCGTTCCTTAGCCGTGTGCGGTGCCCCCCTCCACCATATTCCACCTCGGTCATATCGTCGCGGAGTTTAGGCGAAGCCCTGCGTCGGTAGAGCATCATCATCGTCACCACGCCGTCGTGCTGACGGAACTCATCCCCGAAGCTTTGCTGGATCGGAGCCCGGGGATCGTCATCGAGCTGAACGTGTGTTGAACTCGGAGGTGCCGTACGTTCGGTACTTGGATCGGTCGGATCGTGAAGACGTACGACTACATCAACCGCGTTGTCATAACGCTTCCGCTTACGGTCTACGAGGGTACGTGGACAAACACTCTCCCCTCTCATTGCTATGCCATCACCATGATCTTGCGTGTGCGTAGGAAAATTTTGAAATTACTACATTCCCCAACTCCAGCATATACTCTTTGTGTACTTTAATTAGCTTTAGCAAAACAAAAAACAAAACAAAACGTTTTTGGCACCACGGTGGTTCCTTGTTTCATTATATATTGTGTTTCCAGCTGCTCCTGACAGTAGGTGCTATTGTCTGATTTGAATAAGAGCTGTGGATGTTTGCATTTGAATTCTGTTACGATCATTCATATTAGTTCATATTGATGCTCTCTATGCCTATAACCATTGATGCCTTCTAATTACGCTCAAGTTAGTTGTTTTCGTACACTGATTTTATCTGGTATTATACTTTGTGCCAACTTATTTACATTGACTGACTTTCAGAAATTTCCCAACATTTTTTAGGACTGATGATCAAGCTTATAATATATAGAAGAACGAGGAGGCATTGTAATCGCTGCTGAAGAATTATATCCATTCAAACAAGGATGGTGCCTCTCGATTGAAGATTTAGAAATATTATCACATTTTCCAATTAGAAATGAGGTAGTACCGTGGTCATGTAAAGAGTGATTTTCACCCAAATTTCTTAAATGGTATACTAATTGTAGAATTGTATGGTGGAATTTTGTCAATTTCTCTCTTGTCTATTAATAAAAGAGGCTTTTGTCAATTCAAATGTTGGATGTCGCATAATGTGATCGTTTGCGATTCTAAGGTGGTTGATCGGAAACGGTATATAACGTGGTATGATGCTTTGATCACAATGAAAAATTAGCGATCACCATTCGAACATTATTAGCGACGAAAAAAATGGCCGTTAATACTATAATTGTGGTCGTTATTGACTTGGGATTTACGACAACACATCATCCCGTCGTTACGAGAATAACGACCACGAAAGCTATGTGGTCGTTATACTTTTAATGACGGAGCCTACTACGACCAGTAGACTGTGGTCGTTAATGAACTTTAACGACCACAATCCGACTTTTAACGACCACATATACCATCGTTAAAAACCGTTTTCCTAGTAGTGATAGTTTGAGGAGTTCATGTATTCACTATGTGTTAATGCTTTGTTCCGGTTCTCTATTAAAAGGAGGCCTTAATATCCCTTAGTTTCTAATAGGACCCCGCTGCCACGGGAGGGTAGGACAAAAGATGTCATGCAAGTTCTTTTCCATAAGCACGTATGACTATTTACGGAATACATGCCTACATTATATTGATGAACTGGAGCTAGTTCTGTGTCACCCTATGTTTATGACTGTTACATGATGAACCACATCCGGCATAATTATCCATCATTGATCCGGTGCCTACTAGTTTTCCATATACTGGTTTACGCTTATTTACTTTTCCGTAGCTACTGTTACAATCACTACAAAAATACCAAAAATATTACTTTTGCTGTCTTTACTTTGTTACCGTTATCACCACTATCATATTACTTTGCTACTAAACACTTTGCTGCAGATACTAAGTTTCCAGGTGTGGTTGAATTGACAACTCAGCTGCTAATACTTGAGAATATTCTTTGGCTCCCCTTGTGTTGAATCAACAAATTTGGGTTGAATACTCTACCCTCGAAAACTGTTGCGATCCCCTATACTTGTGGGTTATCACTTGCCACTCCTGAGTCGATCCTCATCTTTGCCGTTAGCGTACTTGGTGGCAATCTCCATCATCCGATTCAGGGACGTATCTCCGGTTCGACCGAATTTCAAATTCAGTTCTCTGTACTTGACGCCTTCCCTGAAGGCACAAACTGCTTGGTGGTCAGGCACATTCTCCACCGAGTGATGTAACGTGATCCATCTCTGGATGTAATCCCTCAAAGTTTCATTCGGCTTTTGCACACAGGACCGCAGTTCCGTTAGTCCTGCCGGTCGCTTGCATGTGCCTTCAAATGTGGTGACGAACATTCGGGAGAGATCTTCCCAAGTGTAAATGTTGCTAGGTGCTAACTGGTTTAGCCACGCTCTGGCCGAGCCCTCCAACATGAGAGGCAGGTGCTTCATGGCCACTTCATCATTGCCGCTGCCAATCTGGACGGCCACTCGGTAGTCCTCAAGCCAAGTATCGGGCTTGGACTTGCCAGTGAACTTACTGACTCCAGTCGCCAACCTGAAATTGGGAGGAATCACAGCAGCCCTGATGGCTCTACTAAAGCACTCTAGCCCCGAAACATGTACTCTGCTGATGGCTGGCGCATCTCTGTCGTGGCCTTCTCGGTGAGCCCTGTTCCTGTCGACCAGACCTTGGATGAGGATGAATCCCGCGTCAAAGCCTGGCCCTTTGGGGTCGACTGGAATCCTTCGCCCACCACTATGAGGGCGCCTGTCATCCTGCTGGCGAGGCACATACGACCCACTCCTCGGGGGAGGCGTGGGCACTCGACGTCGACCATCACGATCGACTCGGTGATCATACTGCTCATGGTTCCCATACTGGTCACGCCGGTCTCCACGTCCCTCACGCCTCGGGGGCGATCTCGGGCTGTGAGCCGACTGGACTGTGTCCGCAGCAACGGATCTGCTGTGAATTCTGTTCCGCGACTGAGAAATAGCGGAATTCTGATCTCCTGCTGCCCGGAGTAACGCTTTGATCTGCAGCAAGTCTTTGCCAGCCTCTGACTGGGAAGGCTGAATCGACTCCGCTATACGGGCCGCAGCTGCTAAATTTTGAATCGGAGTCCGATATACCTGCGGGGGCGGGAAGAGCTGACGTCGACTGGATTCGGGAACCCGTTGTCGCGCCCGCTCGTCGAGTGCTCGCTGGAGGTTCTCCAGTCGAGTGCGCTCGGCCAAGTTTGCCAGGAGCGTGTCCTCCAAGGCGCGAGCCACGGGGGTTTCTCCAACGATAGGAGTGTGCAGCGCATCCACATTCCGGCGGCGAAGTTCTTCTCTTTGCAGCGACGTGAGAGGCTCGGGAAGATACTCCTCATGGGGACGCGACGGGTCACCTCCTCTCGCGCCTCCGTCGGTGCGGGTAAAACCGGGGGGACTGGGTGGTCCGTTGACCATCAGAACCTCTGCCGCCGGATCGCTGTTGTCGCACTCGGATGCAGTCTCTTCGAAGCCAGTCGAACAGGCCGTAGAGGGATTCGTCGGGCTCGATCGTCGCGACTTGAGGGATGGCCGACTGACGGGCCACCGCGTGTCTCACCCACCGCTGAAGTCTCGACCGACCGGAGCGCTTGCACCAGCGGGAAACGGGGAGGGAGGACAACATAGGAGCCGACCGGTAGGGGGTCGACGGTTGCCGCAGGAGAACGCCACGGACGCACGCGCTAAAGTGCGTTGCCCCACGGACAGGGAGTGCGTCCACGTCGAGCGGAGCCTCCTGAAGCCAGGCGGAGTCGTCGGTGATGAGCGTGAGCACGCCGAGACGGATCTCGCGGCCCTCCACCAAAACTCCGTCGAAAACCATGATGATTCGGGTCGGAAAAGATCGCAACTCCTCCAACAAAACGCTAAAACACCCGCCCCACAGTGGGCGCCAACTGTCGTGGTTCTAAGTCTGACAGTAATGTAGGGGGGTAAGTATGGTGAGGCGAGATCTTAGCTATGGAGAAGTTGTAAGGACGCAAGGTTTACGAGTTCAGGCCCTTCTCGGAAGAAGTAAAAACCCTACGTCTCGGAGCCCGGAGGCGGTCGTCTGGATTATGTGAGTATGAGTTACAGAGGTGCAAACCCTTGTCTCGGAGGAGGGGGTGGCTTATATAGAGTGCGCCAGGACCCCGGCCAGCCCACGTTACGAAGGGTTCAATGTACATTAAGGCAGGGCGTTACTGGTAACGCTAGTAATAAAGTGCTATGATGACCATAAAAGCTATTTAGTGACCGACCGTTAGCGTGCGGGGTGACTTTAGGTCTCCTGGCCGTCGAGTGGTTGGATCTTGGTCGAGTGATCGCTTCTTGGTCGAGTGACTTCGAGTCTGTCGAGTGGAACACCTTCAAGTCGATTGAAAGGTGATTTCTTCTAGAGATATCCTTGGGTAGGGTAGTTAGGACAGGTCCATGACCCTACCCTAGGTACATAGCTTCATCAGGGTGGAACAGTACAACCATAGTGTTGATACCGAAAGTGGAAAATCCAACAAGCATCACGCAGTTCAGGCCGATTAGCTTATGTAGGGTAGTGTACAAAATCATTTCCAAGATGCTCGCGAGTCGGCTCAAGGTGATTCTCCTGGAGGTCATAAGCCCGACGCATAGTGCTTTCGTCCCCGGGAGATTGATCACATATAACATATTAATAGCATATGAGTGTGTTAACACAATTAAGAGGAAGAAAGGAAAGTCCGGCCTATGTGCAGTTAAGCTCGACATGCACAAGGCATATGATCGAGTTGAGTGGTGCTTTCTCAGGCGAGTGATGCAGAGACTTGGTTTTGCGGAGCAGTGGATCGCTTTGATTATGGAATGCGTGTCTTCGGTGTCATATAATGTGAGATATAACTCCTGCTGTACGGAGGGTTTCTCTCCTACTCGCGGGCTTCAACAAGGCGAGCCGTTGTCACCTTATTTGTTCTTGATATGTGCAGAGGTGCTATCCAGTATGCTCCAGGCGGAGGAGAATGATGGCTCGCTTATTGGGGTCAAGGTATGTAGGGAGGCACCACAAATTTCACATTTGCTTTTCGCTGACAACTCTTTGATCTTAATGAAAGCGGATGGTCCCAATGAGGCGTGCCTTCGAAGGGTACTCGATGACTATTGTGCGAGCTCAGGTCATTTGGTTAGTGATGCAAAGTCTAGCAATTTTTTCAGTGCAAACACTCCGGTGCAGGAGAAGGTTGTCATATGCCAGCAACTAAATATTGACACTGAAGCTCTTAATGACAAATACAATGGCCTACTTGCAATGGTAGGAGTTGATAGGAGTGATTCTTTTGAGTACCTGATTGATAGAATAAATCAATTGGTCATTGGATGGAAGGAGAAATTGCTCTCCTCTGGTGGTAAAGAGACGCTTATTAAGGCTGTTGCTCAAGCTATGCCGGTATTTGCGATGTCTGTGTTCAAAATTCCGAAGAAAATTTGCAAAGGAATGACAGACGCAATAGCAAAGTACTGGTGGGGAGATGATGACAACCACAAGCGTATTCATTGGGCGGCATGGTGGAAACTTTGTGTACCTAAGGATAGAGGAGGACTGGGGTTCAGGGATTTTCATAGCTTTAACCTTGCCTTACTTGCTAAACAAGTGTGGAGGTTGCTGGAAAACCCGGACTCTCTTTGTGCGCAGATCTTGAGGGCCAAATATTATCTGGATGGAAAGTTATTAGACGCTAAATTAAAGAGTGGGAGTTCGTATACGTGGCAGAGTATTTGTGCTGGGATTAACATGTTCAGGAGAGAGCAATATGGCGCATAGGATATGGATCACAAGTGAATATCTGGTCTGACCCGTGGATTCAGACTAGTGCTGATGGACGGATCATTACACCAAGAGGTGCGACTTTGCTGACTAAGGTTTCAGAGCTGATTGATCCTGTCACCGGCCTATGGGACCATGAGCTGATAAATAATGTGTTCTGGCCGGTTGATGCCCATCGGATCTTGTCAATCCCACTGGGCCGAATGGTATGATGGAAGACTTTGTGGCTTGGAGATTTACAAGGAACAATATCTTTTCGGTAAGATTAGCTTATTACGTTGAATGGGATCATCAATTTGCTCGCTGGTAGGAGAGAACAGAGGGACAACCGTCACAACGACATCTGGTTTGGGCAAATCTGTGGAGTTCTCAAGTCCCAGCCAAGATCAAGATCCATGCTTGGAGGGTTCTACATGGATTTATTCCTTGTTGTGGGGTTCTGGTGAACCGGCACATTGGCACGGACGATAGTTGCCCTATGTGCGCTGGTGGATGTGAGGACATCATGCACTCACTGTTTACTTGCCCGAGAGCAGCTGAAATTTGGAGATGCCTGAAGCTAGACAATTTCATTGATGAAGCTTGCGCGACTGATAGGGCGGGAACGGCGGCATTGGACTATATTTTATGTGCTCCGCCACGAGTGAGTCTGATATCGCATGCCCCTGCCCAAGCTCTCATCCTAGTTGGAATTTGGTATATATGGTGGGAACGATGACAACACGTTCATGGCAAGGAGGTGCAAGCCCCGGCTCGGTCAGCGCTGTCGATTGCGGCGCTAACTACTAATTACCTTAAGGCCATGAAGAAAAGCGTCGAACCAAGAAAAAATGGTTGGACAAAGCCGCTTGAAGGCTTCGTGAAGTTAAATGTAGATGCATCATTCAGGGCACACTCCCTCCAGGGAGCTGTTGGTGCTGTCCTACGGGATCACAAGGGTGGATTCGTTGCGGCGTCCAATGAACAACTGGAGCATGTTGCAGATGCAGGGACGGCGGAAGCCTATGCACTTCGACATGGATTGCTACTGGCGCAACAACTGGGGATATGTAAGCTTGTGGTTGATTCGGACTGTCTCGAGGTGATCAATACCATGAAGAATGGAGGCTTCGCGGCTTCAGGTGCAGCGGCGATTTATTCCGATTGTTTGGTCCTCGTTATAGGATATACTTCGATCACATTTGCTCATTGCCCTAGAGAGGCAAATTCTGTATCTCACGACATAGCTAGGCTGGCAAGGCCGTCACCTTCACTGTGGGTCGAGGAACCGCCGGATTTTATTGTAAAAGGCTTGGTAGACGATGTAACAGTTATATGATTCAGTGAAGTGATCGAAGTTTCAAAAAAATAGCCCATCCCACTTAAATTAACTTAGTGGGCTCCCATCAGATAGAGAAAATAATAATTCCCATTGGGAGCCCACCTTGCCCTATTAACACAACCCCAAAAGAGGGCGGGGCCGTAGCACGAGCAATGGCCGCCGCCGCAGCGTGCTCGGCGCGCGGCGCACGCGCCATCCACCCCCACCTTGCTGGCATGTGCCCAGCAGCGGGCGCTCCCGTGCACGGCGCGCGCGGCCTCCACCCCCGCCTCGCTGGCCCGTGCCCAGCAGCAGCCGTCCCCTCCCCCTGGTGTGGTGCTCCCGCGCGGCGGATCCTCCCTGCCCCGCCCGTCTTCGATCGGATCTGCGTTGTGCTCGTGTCCTGCTGCTGGCCGGAGCAGGTGTGCAAGGTTCCCCCTGCTGCCCCGTATGCGCACTCCACCCCGTCTCGCTGGCATGTGTGTAGCGAGGTGTTCTTCCCCCCACTTGGTGCCCAGATCCAACGGCGACACATTGAAATTCTTTCCAAGCTTAATTGAGTAACTAAGCTCACTGTGGATGTGGATTACGAGGGATCCCATTTGTGCCCACATAATTTGTGTATGTTCTGATGGGAGGTCCAGTTATTCCCACTAAACCTACTGGGACTAAGACCTCTTCCAATGTAAAAGTGCTTAGATGAGGTGCTAAGTGCATTAAATATCTTAGCAACTCAACTCCCCAATGCATAGGTGCTTAATTATTTAATGAGTTAGCACCTAAAGTCTTTCGTGCATTGGCAAAATTGTTTCATTTAAGTGGTTTGCTTAGGTTCTCGCGCTTGGCATTGGTTCTTCCTGGGGTCACCAAAGTACTCTCTCCCCTCCTTAAATGTTGTGCCATGTCATTTTTTTACTTATGTGGCATGATTAGCACCCGTCCACGGTGGAGCACTGGAAAGGGCCTAAGTGGGCTAAAGGTGAGACTCCCATGTACAATCCCACTTGCAACCTGAGGATGGACTTCCATGTTATTGTGCTATGAAAACGATGCACAGTAATATATGCACTAGCTTCGGGTTTGATATGGCTTTTTAATTACATTTACATGTTCGGAAGTCCAATTAATTTCTAGAAGTTGCAACTGTGCATAGTAAGGTATAACTCAACCAACAACTAAGCTAACCCAGCGATTGACTATACTTCCCATTCTTGATTTCTTTATGATGTAGTTATATTTCCATATAAATTTCACCTTACAAGTCACTAAGGCTATATAGAAATAATATGGTTTTTAATGATAAAAAGTTCTCCTCGCTACAGGTTATCTATCAATGTACACAATAGGTATGATTCGCTGTCTATTATTTGGCGACATGAACAGTGGCAGAAGTTAACGACATTATGCACGCGGTTTGAGTAGGCGGCCAATGATATTTTTATCCAACATAGGTTACAACATAGTCTACGGATCAGCTCCCTTACTCCTTGCCTCAGGCATTATCTAGTCATGAACGACTTTGTTTTTTGCTGCATTTTCATAGAATGTGTGTTTGTTTTTGTTATGTCTATCCTAGTCATATAGGGTCGGGGTGTGAATTCATTTTTCTTGTATAGCTTTGATGCGGCGGTAATTTAGATTTGGCATTACAGTTAAGGAACATGCATGCTCCATTTATTTCTGACGCTTGAGATAGAGTGTGTACTACATATGTAGGATTATTTTTAAGCCGGACAGTACAAGAAATCCACAAATCAACTTTGCCAAAACTTGGACTTCACAACACATTAGTATAATGCATGTACGATGCTACGAAATCATCAAAATGAGTGTAGTTATTTTGAAATAGTAGTTACAACAATTAGTGCACTTACTAAAATCCACATTCCCGGTGCAATTCAAACAATGGGATGCTAGGACGTTGAGCGGCAGAGGAAAAAAATTGAAATGAACATGCATCACTACAGTTGTGCAATTGCATCGGTCAAAGGGAGCACTATTACAAGATTTGAAGTGCTGAAGCCATGATGAGGTTTTAAATTTTAAAAGTTAGGACAATGAAAATTGGGGAAGAGGGTCGCCGGGAGAACAATGAAGGGAGGGACAGTGGCTGAAGAACAAGTACTGTGAAGGAGCACCGGCAGAAAATCAATTGGCAAATTGACTGCTGATATTGTTGGATTAAGGAAAACTGCTTTCCCATGAGTACTCATAAAATGATGTCCCAATCAAAAGATGTGAGTTTTTCAGAAACATAAGTCCAAAAACGCGACAAAGGCGTTGGGCTTAGGGTGTGTTTGGTTCGGGGGATATTTTAGGGTGGTTGTGGGTATCCCCAACAACCTGGCTAGAGATAGCCTCTTTTTTTGTTTGGTTAAGGGGTGAGGGTAGCCACTATTTTGTTTGGTTCGAAGGATGAAAAGTGGTTGAGGATATCCATTAGAGCGGTTGGTTTGAGGGATAAATGGTGGATAAGTGTTATAACTGTATTTTTTTATTAAGCAGATGAGGTTACTCCTTTAACATACAAATTTTAAACATAACGCAATAATAATTGCTTCTCTCAATTCCTTTTTTCTGGTTACCAACAAATGTCATCGTGTGTTCCTATCACTCGAGGGATAGCCCGTCAACCAAACACACCCTCAACGGCAATCATGTACAAGAAGAGAACACAGTGATTCACAACACGGAGCCTTCCAATTGGGCGGCCCAATACCGCACAATGTAGCTGCTCAGGGTTAGGGGGCACTTTTTTTTGAGAACTTCGTCAGGGAACACATATATGACTCACTTTTAGCAGCCTCGCCTGAAGGCTAGTGTGAGATGGACCGGCCCAGGCGCAGGAGGCCACAGGTCACAACCTCATTTTTTTTCTTCATGTTTTTTGTTTTCATTTTTCCTTTATTTTTCTTACTTTTGTTCGTACTTATAAATATTACACAAAACATTTTCAAAATGTAAATTAAGCATTTTAATTTTTTTAATCAAGCATTTGAATTTTTTTTCAATTGTTTATAGAGAAATGTTTGTCGTATATACAAAAATATACAATGTGTACGAAAGAATGCTGACCATCTATTTAAAAAACGTTAAACGTGTATAAAAATATATTCCTTGTGTATGCAAAAAATGTACAACAAACATTAAATTAAAGTACACATAAAAATCTATATTCAAAAAAAGTTGATTCTGTATTTTAAAATTGTTAAACATGTATATCAAAATGAACCTGACATATACAATAAATGTAACATTATGTGTGAAAAAATGTTCACTGAAAAATGTTGACCACGTATTTAAAAACTGGTAATCTTATATTTAAAAATTGTTAAACATGTATTTAAAATATATTTTATATATATACCAAAAACACAATGTTTATGGACAAAAGTATTCTTAAAAATATAAGGTTTCCAAAAATGTTAATCATGTATTTCAAAAAGTTAAACGTGTATATAAATTTTGATGATTATTTTTTTTGAAAATTTCCTGAAAAATATGTCAAAACTTGAATATTATTTTTTGAAAATTTCCAGTTTTTTTCTACAATATGCGATTTTTTTGACTTTTTCAACAGTTTTCTTAATTGAGAACATTTTTTTGAAAACACATCTCGACATGGAGCACAGTTTTGTTATTTTCTTCCATTTAATATTTCAATTTATTATTATTATTCTCCTTACTTGATCTTTTTACTCCGGGTTTAGTTTGCCTTTTCTTTATCATGATTTCTTTCAGGTTTGATTTTCTTCTTGTTTTTCTATGGTTTCTGTAACTTGCGCTTTTTTCCTTTCGTGTTTCTATTTTTTTGTAGATTTAATGTTTCTCCCTCATACGGTGAATCATATACACTGAACTTTTTTAAATACACATTCAACATTTAAATATAGAGTGAGCATTTTTTTGTATAAGTGAGAAGTTTAATACAGAGTAAACATCTTTTAAATACACACTGAACTTTTTTGTTGATTTTTTTTAATGCGTACTATTTTTTAAAATACATGATGAACAATTTTTATGCACATGGTAAGTAATATGTTTATTTACATCATGGACATTTTTCAATATTGAACCTCGTAGAAAAATTTACCCAGCTTTAAACAACTAACTGTAAACCCAAAGAAAAAACCCACTCAACAAAGCGCACCTCCCATCATCGTCAGAACGAGCTAGACCATTAGGCTCGAGCCTGTGGCAGAGCCTCGAGTTTTTTTTGGTGGGTTGATGCATAGCCCGGACTTTATGACACTAAAGAGTGTCATATAGGATGTCTCGACTAGAGACCTCCTACTTGAGAGTCAGTGGCGTCAATTAATAAAATCACATGAAGTGGGATACAATATGGATCTTGAGGGTGGAACCAAACATGGCGCCCCTCATCCAAAGAATTTGAAAACTTAGCTAGACTAACTGCTTCTGTATTATCCACTCTTCTTTCAAAAGTAAATTTGCAGGTAAAACTGGACGCTCGCTGCTTGATCTCCCTGACATTACTCCCATAGCTACTACTCGTGCCTTCATATATATCCTTGATAATCTGCTTCGAATCTGATGCAACAATAAAATTTTGGAGTTCCAAATCCTCAGCAAGCAACATGGCCTCTCAATAGCCAAATGCTTCCAACGTGGTAGCCTCAAAGATTCGACGAAGAACTAGGGCCGAACTGCCCATGAATAGACCTTCTACATCTCCGCACACCGCTGCTACCGAGCCACCCGAGCCAGATCGCGCTACACTAGCGTCCACAAGGATCTTAGCATAACCCGGTGGTGGTGATTTCGGTCTTGTAGCTGCGTTCCTTGGTGTAACATGAATCGTGGTACCTCTCGCCGGGGCTATGTCATGATCAGATATAAATTTGACAGTCAGTGGCGTCAATTAGTTGAGGCCATACTAAAGCGACGTGCAAACAGGCCGGCCCACTCTGGCTAGCTCACTTGAGCGATTTTTTGTATTTTTCTCTTCAGTTTCCTAGTAGTTTTAAAAACGGTTGTAGGATTTATTTACGAAGCTAAATACTGGAAAACCTATTAATGTTGAGTATGTGTTTAAATAAGGTTAGTGTAAATTTAAAAGTGTTCATCATGTCTTATAAATAATATATTTTGAAAAGTTCAACATGTATTAAAAAATACCGTGCATATTTAAAAAACGTTCACCAAATATTAAAAAATGATTATAATACATGTAAACAGTAAACTGCAAAAAAGAGTCTAAAAACTAGGAGAAAAAGCATAAGAATTAAATGTATAAAATAAATTAAAGCAAAAAGGGTTAAAAACACACACTGGAAATAAAACTGCAACAACGCAGTGGACCCCTGAACTGGGTCGGCCCAACTTGCCTCGTTTTCGGGCATGGCCTTGACAAGTCCAAAGGCTGCTCTTCGATCGTGACGACAAGAGCATGAGTTTTCTCTCGGCGAGTCCGTGAGTCGTTTTCTCTCGGCGAGTTTTCTCTCCCCGACGGCGATAGCCTAGGGTTTCGACATACTCCGGCGCCGCGGCCGGATCTTACCTTCTTTTCCCCGATCGAACCTGCTGGTGATCCCCTGGACTCGTGCTGATCAAGGGAGGCCCCTCGTGACCTTACCCGGCCTTGGTTATAGTGGTTTCTCTGGCAGATCGATCTAGGATTTTCGTTGGCGGCGACTAGACTGCTCGGTTCATGGCGTCGGGATCAAGCTCACAGGGGCGGCATGGCAAGGAGACGACGGAGGAGCTGCTAGCCAGGTTGAATTTGCAGGAGGAGGAAGATGATGATTTCGTGTGGGAGGAGGAGTTACCGGATCTGGGGGCGCCGGCGAAGTGGCTAGCCATAGCCAGGGTACACACTACAAGGACTTTCAGCCCTAATGCTCTTTATGGGGACATGCGTGCAGCCTGGAATCCAGCGAAAACGGTGGTCTGGAGGAAGGTGAAGGACAACTTGTTCACAGCGCAGTTTGGTTGTCTAGGGGATTGGAATAAGGCCATGCTAGAGGGGCCATGGCTTTTCAGAGACCAAGCAGTGATTTTGGTGGAGTATGATGGGTTCAAAAACCCTGATAGCATCAAGTTGGATAAGTTGGCAGTTTGGGCGCAAATCCATCGTTTACCTGACAACTTTTTGATAGAGCCTGCAGTTAGGGGGATGGCATCGCGAATTGGCGAGGTGGAAGAAGTGCAACTCAAGCTACCGGCAGGTTTCTTTGGTGAATTTGTCCGGGTGAGGGTGAAAATCGATATCAACGCAAAAATTAAGAGGTTTGTCACTAGAAAGAAGGGGGATGAACGAGTTAGATATCAAGTAAAATACGAGAAATTACCTGTCTTTTGCTTTAACTGTGGTGAATGCGGGCATTGGCATGAGGAGTGTGGTGATGGTGTTCATGATGAGACAAAGTTTGAGTGGGGTGACTTTGTTCTGGCTGACAATATTCGCTTCAGGCAACCTAGCAGAGGTGGTTTTGGTAACCAGAGGGGACGAGGCGGCCCAAGGAATGCAGGAGGAAGAGGTAGGGGGCGAGAGCAGTATAACCCCAATCAAAGTTGGCGCTTCAATGCATATCAGAATGAACCTCGCAGGGAGGCGGGGAGGCAGGATGAAGGAGAGGACAATGCAATGACCACAGAAGTATCGGGGCCAAGTGAGCCCAAGGGTATGATCGAGGAACCGACTGCTGCAACGCTGGGGGTAGTGGTGGCAAGTAACAAGAGGCAATCTTCGGATAAGAACCATCCAGAGACAGTTCAGTCGAGCGATGATGGAGAAGGGGACGTGGTCCCAGTGAGCTCTACAGCTCTTGTAATCTCTGGAAAGCCGGACGGGGTTCCACCGATGCCGCCTGTATATGTGTCTCCAAGGAAAGAGGTGAAGCGACGGAAGAAAGATGTTGGCAATAAAGGAGCCCTGTTTAAGGAGCTGTCTGATGCAGGGACACCGAGTATGGTGACCGATGGAGTGCAACGTGGCAAGGACCAGTATGATGGATTGGCGGGCTCCTCCGAGGAGTGCCGCCGGACGCAATGAGTTCATTTTGTTGGAACTGTCGCGGCGCGGGTAAAGCCGCGACAGTTCGTGAGCTTCGCGACTTTGCGAAGAAATTTACCCCTACCGTGCTGTGTATTGTTGAAACTCAAGTAAAGGGTGCACGTGTAGAAGCTTTAGCTAACACTTTGGGCTATGATAATGCCTATGCGATAGATAGTCAAGGAAGAAGTGGAGGAATAGGGATTTTTTGGAATAATACAATAAATGTTGAGATCTTGGGTGATTCTGTTTATCATATTGATGCAAAGGTGGTAGAGGAAGGGAAAGACCCATGGAGGTTGACATGCGTGTATGGCGAGGCCCAGACACAACTGAGACACCAAACATGGGATCTCCTAAAGGGGTTGGCGTCTTTTAGCAACCTCCCTTGGCTGTGTTTGGGCGATTTTAACGAAGTTTTACGTCCGGATGAACATGAGGGAGCTGCTAATCGGAGTAATGCACAAATACAAGGTTTCCGGGATGCGGTTGACGTTTGCATGTTGATGGACTTGGGCTATCATGGCAGATTTTGGACCTTTGAGAAAAAAGTGACCGGGGGATCCTACACCCGCGTGAGGCTTGACAGAGCGATGGCCACAGCTGATTGGGCGGCGCTTTTCCCTATGGCCAAGGTTACAAACTTAACTTCGGCGTCCTCGGATCATGGACCAATACTCGTACAGTTTGAAGAGGTTTTACCAAGCCCTAAACCGAGCTTCCGGTACGAAGTGATGTGGGAGTCACATGAATCATGGCGTGACACTATCAGCTCAGGATGGAGCGAACTGCAAGCGGATCAAGGAGTTGAGGGGATTCGCAGAAAATTGGAGCTTCTGTCAAAGAACCTCTCGGCATGGGAGGATGCAACTTTTGGAAGTGTTAGGAAGGAGATCAAGAAGGCAAAAGCGGAGCTAGAGAGGCTTCGGAGTGTTCCATCTAGGACTGCTCCAAATCACCTTGAGCAAAAGTTGAATGAACGACTGGTTGAGCTCTATCATAGGGAGGAGTTAATGTGGAGACAAAGATCGCGCATACAGTGGCTGACTGCGGGTGATCGCAACACAAATTTTTTTCACATGAGAGCAAATATGCGGCGTAGGAAGAATATGATTTGAGCTCTACACAATGCGATGGGTATAAGAGTAGAGGACAAGGCTGAGATGAAACAACTTGTGACAGATTTCTATAAAACCTTGTACACGACGGAAGGTGTACAGGGGGTAGATGATGTATTACAACATGTGCCTCGGAAAGTGACACCAGAGATGAATGCTTCGCTTTGCGCTCCTTATACAAATGACGAAGTAAAGCAGGCCCTATTTCAGATGTTTCCTACGAAGGCACCGGGGCCAGATGGTTTTCCTGCACACTTCTATCAGCGCCACTGGGACATTTGTGGGGATGAAGTAACTAAAGTGGTGCTTCGGATCGTCCGTGGAGAGGAGACTGCTGCAAGCATTAATGATACGGTACTCGTGTTGATACCCAAGGTACAAAATCCCACTCTACTTACCCAGTTTAGGCCTATCAGCCTTTGCAATGTGATTTATAAAATAGCTTCTAAAGTGGTGTCGAATAGATTGAAGTTGATATTGCCAGATATTATCTCAAAGGAGCAATCAGCCTTTGTTCCCGGGAGGTTGATCACGGATAATATTATTTGTGCGTATGAATGTTTGCACTTCATGAAGAGAAACAGATCCAAGACAAACAGCTTTTGTGCACTTAAGCTTGATATGATGAAGGCATATGACAGACTAGAGTGGCCTTATCTAAAGGCAATTATGGTTAAGCTTGGCTTGGCACCAGATTGGATCCATACAGTTATGAGTATGATCACTTCTGTTTCATTCTCGGTCTTGTTTAATGGAGAAAGATTAGAGAGCTTCTCACCTTCCAAGGGTATCAGGCAGGGAGATCCTATTTCCCCTTACTTATTCTTGATTGCAGCGGAGGGCCTTTCGTGCCTTTTAAAACACAGTTCTCAGTCATTAGTGCTCGGTGGCATAAAGGTGGCGCCCACAGCTCCGGTAGTGAACCACCTTTTGTTTGCAGATGACAGCCTGCTGCTTTTCAAGTCTAGTGTCCAGGGGGCAAATGAGGTTTCAAACCTACTTGATGCATATTGCTTGGCTTCGGGCCAAAGGGTAAACTATGATAAATCGTCCATATTTTTCAGTAAGGGATGCCCGGAGACCCTTAGGGTGGAGATAAAGAATATACTTAATGTGCAGAATGAGTCTTTGAGTGAATAGTATTTGGGTCTGCCGACCGATGTTGGACAGTCCAAAAATGGCACCTTCAAATATTTACGAGACAGAGTTTGGGAAAGGATAAAGGGATGGATGGAGAAACTTTTATCAGTGGCAGGAAAGGAGGTTCTCATAAAATCTGTGGCTCAAGCTTTACCAGTTTTTTCGATGTCTTGCTTCAGATTACCTCGAGGCCTTTGTGGAAGCATTACGTCACTCATTCGTCAATTTTGGTGGGGGAGCAAGAGAGGCAAGAGGAAACCATGTTGGGTAGCTTGGGATTTGATGACCCGACCGAAAAGTTTGGGAGGACTTGGCTTTCGGGATATAGAAATCTTCAACTTGGCACTTTTGTCTCGGCAAATTTGGAGATTATTGAATGATCCCTCCTCTCTTAGTGCACAAATCCTTAAAGCATCATATTTTCCACAATGTACAGTCCTTGAAGCTCAACTAGGTCCACATCCTTCTCAGGTGTGGCGATCTATACTTGATGGGAGAGATATTATCACCCAAGGAGCTATCCGGCGTATTGGTGATGGAACTACCATGAACATATGGCAACATAGTTGGATCCCAAGGGACGGAATGATGAAGCCGGTGGCCTCCTTAGTTGCTGACCCACCGCAACTGGTTTCTGATCTGATCGACCACACTAGAGCTGCATGGCGAGAGGACTTGCTTAGACAGGTGTTCATACCCATTGATGTGGAGGCGATCTTGCAAATACCGCTCTGTACACGGCGTGTGGACGATTTCTGGGCATGGAATGATGATCCAAGGGGGCGTTTTTCTGTACGGTCAGCTTATAAGATGATTGTCAAGATCAAGATTGGGCGCGAGGCATGGCTGGAGGAAAGGGAGGATCCTTCCAACTCTGAACATGAGATGAGGGGGTGGAACTCGCTATGGAACATGTCAGTGCCACCGAAACTGCGCTTTTTCACTTGGCGATTGGCGCAACACTCACTCCCTACGGGAGATGTCCTAAACCATCGTCATATGGCCACTACGAGTGCTTGCTCCCTATGCGGAGGGCAGGATAGCTGGCGGCATTCTTTGCTGGAGTGTAATGTGTCTAGGTGTGTGTGGGCACTTTCAGAAGCCGAGATGGTCGAGCACATGTGGGCAACCTCAGAACCTGACGCACGGCTGTGGCTCTTTGCCATGAATGACTCTCTTCCACCGGAGCAATTTCAGTTGATGATTGTTACTTTATGGGCGATTTGGAGTGCAAGACGGAAAGCTATACATGAGGATATATACCAGACTCCGTTTGCCACTGACAACTTCATCAAAGCTTACTTATCAGACATAGAGTTTTTGAAGAAGAAGGAGGAAGCACATGGGATAGCAGTACCACGACCCCGTACGTGGATTTCACCACCAACAGATTACTACAAACTCAATGTGGACGCGGCCGTGTCACGCCCAGGTACGTTTGGCGCAGTTCGTGTGGTTTGCAGGGATGAGAGAGGTTTGTTCATGGGAGCGTCAGCTCTCGTTTTCAGAGGACTGCACAACCCCCAAGTGCTAGAAGCACTAGCTGTTCGGGAGGCATTAGCACTTTCAGAAGATCTCTATATCAACCATTTACTTGTTGCCTCCGATTGCAAGGTGGTGGTAGATGCAATCAGACAGGGAAGCTCAGCAGAATTTGGAGCCATTGTCGAGGAAATCAAGACTAGAGCAACTACCTTTATTTCATGTTCGTTTACTCATGAGTATAGGACCTCCAATACGGAGGCCCATAATCTCGCAAAGCATGTGTTATCTTTAGGGTTTGGCCGACATACTTGGCTAGGACAACCCGGCGATCTTCTTTTTGTACCTATGAACATTATGATTCAGTAATAAAGCTTTGTGAGATTCTAAAAAAAAAAGTGCCAAATACAGTAGGATTTTATCTTTTGACTGACGTACATGTGCTTCTGGCGGTTTAACATAAACAAATGTGACTTGAGGCGGAGACATGCGATTGCAACGCTAGCTGCAAATCACAAGTCTGTCACAGGTGGGCAAATGGCATCATACACGGCAAGAATCGATGACTTGATTGTCGGTCGTGCTCGGGCTCCAAAAGCTGGAAGTTGTCGACGAAGCCATAGGGCATCGTAGCGTGCCTCTCGAGGACAGCCACATCGTCACTTCTTCGGTTGGGCTTGTGTCAGTGGTCGTCTCCATCGGATTACGCAGTCGGTCTACTCCTAGTGCGCCGAGGTTACCATACAGGTAGGCTAACTATTATTCAATCTATAGGGACTTTTTATCACTTCCCGCGCTATTAGCAGAGTACTGGCTAATTGCCCCTGTATTGTTTTTTCGATAAAAGACTTTTCATTAAATAGATATATTAAGGTGATACAATCATATTGAAAGAAAGCCCGATCTCTGCATAGCTAGATGCACACAGCCAAAACGTCCAGAGCACTCTAAAAATAAAATAATTTGATACAATGCCAAACAATAAATCTTGTCCAGCCTAAGGAGCGGTAGATCCTATCCGTAAATCACACCGCCATTCATGGGGGTAGAAAACCTCCCTAGCCGTACGCTCCAGCCAGGTAGATGCCATCATAAAAAGGTTCATGTCCTCCGGCTTCTGCAGGATAGACCACGTACGGAGCAATCGTGTACAAGCATGAATAACCTGCATAGGAGATGAGACACTTTTGTTGTTAAAAATCACATCATTCCTAGTAAGCCACATTGCCCAGCATAAGGCCGTCGCTCCCACAAGAATATGTGCAGAAAATTGCATCATACATGGATTTGACCGAAAATTTGCCATTCTGATGCAAGTTCCATCGAAAAGTGTCCGGCTCATCTGACAGTTGAATGTCATCCAGGTGAGTGAGTAATTCATTCCATGCTGCCAGACGAGTTCCCAAAAGATCCCTACGAAAAGAAATATCGGGGTTTTGTTGTCCTAAGACTTGTTTGATCGTGACAAATTTATGTCTAACAATCATATACAAGCTCGGATATTGCACCATTAGTGAGTTGTTCCCTAGCCAGGTATCTTCCCAGAAACAAACCTGAGAACCGTCCCTAACCAAGAAGGTCCCAAATTGGAAGAAGAATTTCTTGGCCTTCATGACACCACTCAAAAAATGTGAATCCCCGGGTTTCCAATAAATTTGAGAAATGGCATTGGATCCCACATACTTGTTGCGAATGATTTCCTTCCATATTCCATTCTCAGTGAGTAGTTTATAAACCCACTTGTTGAGAAGAACGATGTTTTTAATCTCAAGGTCTTGGATTCCCAGGCCCCCATGACTTTTAGGTCTGCATAATATGCTCCACCTAGCCAGTCGATATTTCTTAGTTTCGTTATCACTCTGCCAAAAATATCTGGATCTGAAGTAATCGAGCCGCTGTAGTACCCCTTTCGGCAGGTGGAAGAAGGACAACATATATAAAACCATGTTGCTTAGGACAGAATTGATCAAGATCAATCGCCCCCCATACGACAAGAGTTTGGCCTTCCAACTGGCTAAACGTTTCTCAAGTTTCTCTTCCACATGCCTCCACTCAGCAATAGTTACACGCCGATAGTGTATGGGGATACCCAGATACCGAATCGGAAACTGCCCAAGCTGGCATCCAAAAATGTCGGCATACTCGGGTGCTAATTCTGCAGCCTCGCCAAAGCAAAAAAGTTCGCTCATATGAAAATTAATTTTGAGACCAGAAAGTTCCTCAAAAGCAAATATTTTTTGCCTTATCTAAATCATGATCCATAAAAAGTATCGTGTCATCCGCATATTGTAGGATGGATAGACCATCTTCTACCAAGTGCGGAATGACCCCACTAATTTGACCATCCAGCTTAGCCCGCTCAACAAGGGTAGCTAGCATGTCAGCCACAATGTTAAACAGGATAGGAGATGCGGGGTCGCCTTGACGAAGCCCCTTTCTTGTCTGAAAATAGTTGCCAACGTCATCGTTAACTTTTATGGCCACACTACCTCCAGATACAAAACTCTCTACCCAGCGACACCATTTTTGTGAGAACCCCTTCATGCGCAAGGTTTGCAACAAAAGGGCCACTTAACTTTGTCGTAGGCTTTCTCAAAATCAATTTTAAGAATGACACCGTTCATCTTTTTCCGGTGCAGTTCATGAACAGTTTCGTGCAGGACGACCACTCCATCTAATATGTTGCGTCCTTGCATAAATGTTGTTTGAGTGGGTTTTACGACATGGTCAGCTACATTATTCAACCAGTTGGTCGCTACCTTCGTAAAAAATTTAAAACTTACATTGAGAAGGCAAATCGGTCTATATTGCTGAATACGACTAGCCTCCTTAATCTTAGGCAATAGGACAATTTCCTCAAAATTTAAACGGGAAATATCAAGGTCCTCGGAATGCAGCCGGTTAAACAACTGGACCAAGTCTGCCTTAATCACGTCCCAAAAGCATTGATAAAACTCAGCGGGAAAGCCATCCGGTCCCGGCACCTTGTTGTGTTCCATCTGAAACACCGCGATTCGAATTTCCTCCTCAGAAAACGGAGAGGTTAGGAATTCGTTTTCCGCTTCAGTAACTTGAGTAATATCATGAGTAACGGATTCGTCTAGCTGGAAATTAGTTTCAGGTGAAGGCCCAAAAAGGTCTTTGTAGAACTTAGTGATAAAATTTCTAAGTGGTACATCCCCCTCTATTCGACCTTCCTCTTGATCAAGGGCGAATATACGCTTCTTCCTATGCTTTCCATTAGCTAGCATTTGAAAGTATTTCGTGTTATCATCACCTTGCACCAGCGAATCCGCTTTGCTACGTTGGTACCATTTAATCCCTTCCTCGCGTAATAGGCGGGCAATCTGCTCGTTAAGATTACTTTTTTGCTCAATCTCAACAGCAGACAGAGATCTCACCTCCGCTATTTTATCAAGGGAATCAATTAAAGTAGACAAACACAATTTTTCTTTTTTGTAAATGCCCGCAGTATGTTTGGCCCATCCTCGGAGGAATCGACGCAAGGCGCGGATTCGATTATTCCATCGTTGAATGGGTGTGTTACCACGAGGCTGGCGCACCCACACCTTCTTAACTAGTTCATAAAATCCCTCTCTAGTGAGCCATCCCAGTTCAAATTTAAACTGGTGACAGTTAGAACTTGGGATTGGTTTTCCAAAATCGGTTAGCAACGGAGCATGATCTGATAAGGCCTCAATTCTTTCTAGTGCCCGAACCGAGGCTAGGGGATATTTATATTCCCAGTCAGTAGTAACTAGCACCCGGTCCAGTTTTTCGAAGGTTGGCACCGATCGGTTATTGGCCCAGGTATACTGACGACCAGACATCGTGATCTCCCTCAGATGCTGTCAATAACAGCATTAAAGAGGAAGGGCCACCTAGTGTCAAACCGATCATTGTTTTTTTCCTGCCGATATCGAAGGATATTAAAATCCCCCCCGATTAACATGGGATGGGGATTGTCTCGACGGGTGTTGACTAATTCTTTTAGAAATGCAGATTTAAATTCCTCTTGAGCGGCGCCATATACAGCTACCAGACTCCAGATGAAGTTGTCGGACTTATTTCGAAGGTGGAATTTGATATGATACTCCCCCTTTGACATGGACAATAGTTGTAAGTATGTAGAGTTGATACCTAGCAAAATTCCCCCGGACCTCCCGGTCGGTGGTAAGACGTGCCATTCGTAATCGAAACCACATGAAAAGTGGTCCAGATCACGTGTTGGAAAATCATGTTTGCCCGACTCAGTGATAGCCACAAAGTCCAACGAATGGTCCTTTACACAATCGGCAATGTGTTTGTGTTTAGCCAAGTCGCCAAGACCTCTGCTATTCCAGAACATGCCTCTCATGATGAACCAACTTTATGTTTAGAGCTCTTTACTTTTTTAGAAGAGCGCCCTCTTTTCTTTGCTGAGTTAGACTTATTCTTGCGCACCGACGCGACAAGCTCAAAAAGCATAGTGTCGCGTACTGTATCTTCAAGGTCTACTTCAGTCGTGTCTTTAACCAAATGAGAGAGAAGCTTGCCTTCATGATTGGCATCAGCATCCTCCGACTCCTCATCTGACAAGAGAGGGTCGACAAAGCTCGACAAGTTCGGAGCAACTGTAAGCCGGTCGAACTCCACTTGTTTTAAAGCCTTGACCGAAAAATCTATCTCATTCTCATTACGTCCTAGTGACACCCCAAGTCTAGTAATATTTGAAGATACTTTGGAATTATCAAAAGACATAAAAGACTTGCGAGAGGGAGTACCTTCGAAGTCGAGGTTACGAGCAGCAGTCCTACGCATGGCCTTCATCATAGAGTCCTCGTCGGTGGCTGCAGATCCGTCAGCCCCAACATGATGACGCCCGCTGCCCTCAGCGATGGAGGAGTAACATCCGCCTCGAAGTCCATCATATCGACTCCGCAAGGCATAGTTGGCTGCTGCAACGACGACGAAGAAGAAAGAAGGGGTTTCTCCTCAGCCTCCTCAAGTCCGGGTGCTGGCACCCCCCTGGCGGCGGAGGAGTGGATGATAACGCGCGAAGTACAGCTATGGCAGACTCCTGGCCAGCTCGAACGGACGGAGAGAAGATGACACCACGTCGAGTCGGAGAAGCCAGAGTGGGCGATGATGACGACGGCGATGAAGCGGTCCCCTCCGGCGTGGGTTGCCCACGACTCCCCTCCTGGGGGTTAGGCGGTGGCGACAAGCGAGCCGACGATGGCGGCGTCGAGGACCGGGGCGCCGCCGGAGAGGGCGGTGATGACGACGAC
This sequence comes from Triticum dicoccoides, assembly GCF_002162155.2. Classification (NCBI taxonomy): domain Eukaryota; kingdom Viridiplantae; phylum Streptophyta; class Magnoliopsida; order Poales; family Poaceae; genus Triticum; species Triticum dicoccoides. Next base: position 752,660,693 of record NC_041382.1, read on the forward strand.
GCTGGAGTTGTCCCCTCCGGTGAAGAGCGCCCACAATTCCCCACGTGGTGGTTAGGCGATGGTGACCTGGGAGTCGAAGATGGTAGCGTCGAAGACCGGGGCGCCGATGACGAAGGAGAAGCAACCCTAGATGAAGAATCCGACCCCGACGGAGAAGCGCCCCTTATAGGCGGTGAAGCATCCGTGACGGGTAAGCCACTATGAGAGTTCGGAGGTGTGACTGCAATGGCGATCTGCATGGGCACCACCCCACCCGATGAAGAAGGTGTCGAAGAGTTGTTGGATGATGAAGTGGGTTTGGACCTCTTGCTTGGATCATTGTTCCTCACTGTGTCCTCCCTGTCATGCCCCTTGTCGCCCCCTGAATCATCGCCATGCTCCCAAACTCGAGGCACAAAGTCACTATCAACGCAGAAGTCTGACTTTTCAAGACTGTACCGGAACTCATAACCTTTCCTTTGAACCACCACGTCTGAAGAGAGAGAATCAATTGTGCTGCTCTTGAAAGCATCAAGGTTCAAAACTGCTACCTGGATACGAACAATTCCTCTCCGGCGCAAACAGAGAAGATCAACACCTGTGTTGTAATAGGGGCATATACATGTTCTAATGGCTCAACACCAGTCGTGTCCGACATATATCTACACCCGCCACATTTTAGATTTTGGTAGGATTTTAATTGATTTGAGTATGTGAAGGGAAAAGCAAGGAAAATTTGCATTTAGAGTAGGTGTTGGTAAGATTTGATTTGATTTAGGTATGTGCAAGGGAAGACAAGAAAAGTTTTGATTTAGTTGAGATTTTGGTAATATTTGATTCAATTTCACTGAGTTAATGTAGGACATGATTTTGATAAGATTTGATTGAGTTAATGTAGGACATGGTTTTCAGTAGGGCAAGGAAAGGAAAATACCAACTTGATTTAGATATTCTTCCTCATAAAGATTACAAATTGAAAAATGAGCAGTTCTTCCTCATAGGACTTCTTGCACACCATAATGCGATATTTGTGCGATGGTGTGAAACCATCAGCCACTTGGTCATAGTGTGATGCCCCCCTTATGCGATCCTTCTCATTTTCATCAACCCCCAATTTGAAAGGTCTAAGCACATGTATGTTTCATCTCCTTTATGCAAACATAGGGGCGATTTATCTTTCTGCAAAACACATTGAAATTTCATTTTGTTTGAGAAAGAGTAGCACACACACAGTAAGAAAATAGGATTCATATCTTCACATGACCAAGTGGCAGCTAGTTTCACCAATTCTCTTCCTTGTCGGCCTTTTGAAGAATTCAGTTGCAATCTCAACGTGTCTGCATTGTGATTTAGGGAGGGTGTTACGATATGTTTAGATGATAAAAACAAACTACATTTCATGTTATGTCTAGTTTCCTTGGGTATCAATCTTTCTAACCATCAGATGTAATCTTTAGCATATGTAGCTAACGAGATAAGCACCCTACAGGGTGTGAGGCGCTTCCTGATTATCCTACAGATTTATCGTCCATATGTAAAATAACATAGGAAAGTTACAGAAATATGTTGGTTTATGACAACAATAATTTGACTGAATGTACTATGAGGGCATCTCCAATGCTATACATCAAACGGCCGTAAAAGTCCAGACCGTGCAGTCCAGTTACTTTGTGCCCTCCATAGCCGTCGATCAAACGTCCGCGGATCGGTTCACTGTCCAAATTCCCACAAATCGAAAGCAAACCTAGGAGAGATTTGCAGATGTCCAGACAGCCGTTATGTCGGATTCGGACACACCCAGCCCAGACAAAAGCTAGGTAGAGCCCACACATTGGGAACATTGCACAATGCGTGAAAACCCGCCCTTTACCCATTATCACTGCTCCAATCACCGCCGCAACCCACTCCAATTCCCACCCAATTTGCAGTCCACTGCCACGATGGAGCTGGAGGAGGTGCTGGCAGAGATGTTCCTAGTCCCGCCGGGCCCGAAGGCGGGTGAGGATGAACCAGCAGTATTGGTCGCCGGCAAGGTCAGCAAAGCCACACACACACCACCCGCCACTGCAAATAGAGAAAGAGGGAGGATGCTATGGGGGCAGCCGACCACCCAGTACTTGGTTCGGCAAAACATGCGAATCGGAAGGTGCCGGTTGTGCAATTGCCGCTGCCATGGACAGACACAGTTGCATTCGCCATACTACTCTCCTGCCCCACAGCTCGGTCCACGGCAACAAGTCAGGTCCAACCTTAAGTAAGAGCATCTTCAACAAGCTCGCAACGCGCGGCGCGCTAAAAAAAACGTTTACAGCGCCGGAATAGCCAGTTTTTGCGCGCCACGGAGCGCTGACTTCAGTGACCGCTGCAAAAAATTGCACGCGCGCGCCGCTCCAGCAGACGCGTTAAACTACAGCGCGCGCGAGCAGCCGACGCTTGCAATATGTTCATTTTAAAGACAATATGATGATATTTCAAATATCAAAACAAAACATAGCATAGTTTAAAATCACCCAACCAAGTTCATGACATAACAGTTCAAAATCATGCCACATCACATCATCATCCAACCAAGTTCAAAATCACCCAACCAAGTTCATGACATAAAAGTTCACACAAACAAATGGCACATCAACAATCATGCCACATCCTCATCTTCGTCGCCGCCACATCCGTCGCACGCCCTGCAAGTCTCTTCTTCGGCCGCCCCGAGGAGCCGTCTGTCGCCTTGTTCTTCTTCCCGGACACCTTGCCGCCTTCGCCACTGCCGCATTTGGGAGCTTCGAGAGGGGGGCACGTGGCTTCACGGCGGGTGCCGACACGACGCCACCCGCCACCAGGTCATCCGTGACGCCATGAAAAGGCCGTGCGCGAGACCGGTGGTTGGAGGAGCACCGATGGAGGCGAAGCCAAAGCTCCCCGCGCTAGGGTTTGCGCCGCCGGCGGCGGCGGTGGCGGCGAAGGGGTCGCTGGTGTAGGAAAGGGTGAGGGGGATGTCGGCGCGGCCGTCCATCGGGCGAATTCGCCACCGGGCGGGGCGAAAGCGGCGCGTCGAAGAGGGTGCGGCGCGGGCGCTCGAGTGTGCAGCGCGCGGGAGCGGACGCACGAAAGAAGCAGCGTGTGTTGCCATTTCGCCCCGCGCGCTGAACCACTTATGCCGCGTGCATGGTTTTTGCGCCTCCGTTGGAACACTCGGAGCAGCTGCACGCGTAAAAAACTGTATTTTTCCAGGGCGACGCTTATATCTTGCGCTGTTGGAGATGCTCTAAGTAGCTCAATGTCATTCTCAAAACCAACATGCATGGTGAAAGGAAGGAAGTGCACGTGCGCGTATAGATCACATGAGCAGTGAGTCGTGGTTCCCATGGATTCACGTACGATGGGTGCTCAGTTATTTTCCTCATTCTTTTGAGAGTGATGGATGATCAAGCTGATGGGACTACGTACGGATGCATGTCGCTAGCTGCTAATTCAGCGTCCTTGGGTGTGTGTGGCGGCGAGAGGGTCTACGACGACCGAGACGACGTGACATGCCTTAGCTATCGGGGGAGACGACCGATGTGGAGTTGACATTGCCCGATGCAACGTCTGGCCAGCCAGCGGCACCGGCGGCGACATGTAACCATGCAATGGAAAAATGGAGGAGGCCAAGGACCACAGCGCGAGTTCACTTGTTCTCAGCTAGCTAGCCAGCCTAGAGGAGCTGAACTCGCACTGCCACGTACTACCTAAAAGGAAACAGAGAACCCCTGCCTTTCCGCCGCGTCGATGTTGCAGTGAAGATATATGTTTCGACCGGGACTTTGTATTTTTCGGTTTTTGTAGGACCGCTAAATATCTTTTTCCTTTTTTTGAAATTTCATTCTATTCATCACCTGTTATGACAGTACAAACAATAGAAGTAACAAAAAGTACATACATGTCATGGGCACAATCATTAGATCCAGTGGCGGACCCAGGAATTGAAGTTAGCCGGGGCGAATATTTACGGTCTAAAAAAAATTCGGTACAAATACAACTCTATTCAATCAAAACTCATAACATTCAACAAAAAAAATATAAAACATGTCTTAAACACTAGTAAAATAACATATCGTGTGCAATCGAAAGATTTTTTCAAGATCAAATGGTAAAAAAATCAGTGTCATGCTGCCAGTCTACTGTTCCTATCCAACTAACATGTCCAGTACTGAACATATCAAAGGAGACTAGAAGAACTGAAGAGGATACATGCTGATGATGCTTGTTCTTGGAATCATGTGGTCGCTTCCGGTTGGTTGACCTGAATGTACCATCCGTTGCCACCGCCAGAACCAAAGCTAGAGTCCCAGCCTCAGCTTTAGCTTCTTCAGCAGCTAGCCAAGCTGCCTCTTCATCGGAAATTTCGGAATCCATCAATGCAGGCGGCAGACAGTGAGACAAGAGACAACAGCAGCACGGAGTAGCGGGGCGTGGCGCCGCGGCGGTACCGCACAGAGTGGCGAAGGAGCGGCGGGAACGTCCAACACTGGCGGAGGTCGCGAGGCATCGGCGTGTCGGGTGTCAACGGAGGCGCGGAGCAGCGTGAGGCGGCGTCAGGCGGCGGTGCAGTACCGCTGCAGTGGCTAGGTCGTAAGGGGAATTGGGGAACGACTGGGATCGATTGGGGATTTTTTTGTTTGACGAGCAGACCTGTCGATTGGGCATTTGGGCCTGTAGTAACGTCTAACGCAACCCAGTTCTGCATTCGAGCCCAAATCTCTTCCTCCCTCAAACTGCTCACGTACCCCTTGGATTGGATAGAGTCATGCGTAAACAGAGAACAACGCCAATGCCGCCGCCACCACCATGAATCGCTCGCCGGAGGAAACGAGGAGGAAGAATATGTAACGGGGGTTCGATTTTTCGTCACCGGCGACCCGGGGCGGCCGCCCCAGCTCGCCCCAATGGTGGGTCCGCCACTATTTAGATCCCCTATATCTCCTTGGAGACACACATAGAATGTCCTTTGACATTTGAGTGTTTTAGCAACCCCCACCAAAAGAAACAAGAGACTGTACCAGTAAGCGAGGCTGCAATATGTTTGGGTGACTATTAGATCATTTTCAGTAGAAAATAACGATTTTGAGTTAAGTAACTTTCTTTAAACTCTTTTGTCATGGTGCAGATGATGGGTTTAAAACATGGATCTCAACCGACTTAGATTTAACCAAGTCTAAGTCAAATTACATAACATATAAAAAAGAAATAAGAAAAACTAAAAACTAAAAAAAGTTTTTACACGAATCTTAGTGTAAGACCCCACGAACATTGCATAGACTGAGACTTGGTTAAGTCTCAGTCGACTGATACTTAGCCATCCCGGTAGAACACTGATGTGCTCTTCTTGTGGTCCACCTTGCCTCATTTGCGGACTTGGCCTTAAGGCCGGCCATAGTGGTGGTATCTTAGCCGGTATCATGCACTCGGAAATAACAAACATGCTGATGTGACAGAGAACTAAAGAAGAGAGAAAAGGATTAGAGTAACATACGTAGATACCGTATCATGCATGACCCTAAATAAGATTATCTATTATACTACTCTATATATGATACTATGTTTCACAACTGAAAAGAGTGATGCTGCAGGAGGAGATTAAAATAATCCAAAGATACAAAGATAAGGAAATTACAGATGGAGATGGGAACACCAGATATTATCATGCCAAGGTGAATGGGTGGAGGAGGAAAAACAAAATTATATCCTTAGAACAAGAAGAAGGGGTGATAGAAGGAGATGAGAAACTTATGGAGTATATTACTAACTTCTACAAAAAAATGTTTGGACATCCTGAAGAAGCATATATTTCGATGAGAGACATGGAAACAAAGAAAATCAGTGATGAGGAGAGAGAAAAACTGATGAGCCCCTTCTCCCTAGAAGAGATAAAAAGGTGGTTTTTGGAATGAAAAAAAATAAAAGCCCTGGACCAGATGGATTTCCTGCTGATATTTGCCAGGAGTTCTGGGAGTTGGTGAAGTGGGATCTTAAAGCCCTAGTAGAAGAGTTTGCTAAAGGGAAAATTGACATTGCTAGGTTGAACTATGGCATAATTACATTAGTACCCAAATCTGCTGATGCTAAACAGATTCAGAAATTTAGACCAACATGTCTGTTAAATGTTAGCTTCAAAATCATAACAAAAGTATTGATGAACAGATTAACACTATGTGTGCCCCCTGTCATATCCAGAACTCAAACAACATTCAATAAGGGGAGGTATATTATGGAGGGGGTGGTGATCCTACATGAAGCTTTGAACACTTTTCATAATAAGAAGCAAGACACACTGATTTTTAAAGTAGATTTTGAAAAAGCATCTGACAAAATCAAGTGGCCTTTTGTGATTCAGATGCTGAAAGCCAAAGGATTTCCTGACAAATGGTGTGATTGGGTTATGGAAACTATGAGAGGGGGACATGCTGGGGTGAAAGTAAATGATGAAATTGGACCTTACTTTAAAAGTCATAAAGGACTTAGGCAAGGAGATGATATGTCTCCCTTATTATTTGATTTAGTTGCTGATGCGTTAGCCATACTAATGAATAATGATTTGGAAAATGATTTGATTAAAGGAGTCCTAGGTGATGAGGAAAATAATGGAGTGAACATGCTACAATATGCAGATGACTCAATCTTCTTAATGAACGATGATGTGGAAAGTGTACAGAATTTGAAGTTTATATTGGGAGCCTTTGAACAATTGTCTGGTCTGAAGATTAATTTCCACAAAAGTGAACTGATGCTATTTGGGAAGGCTAAAGAGAAACAAAGTCTATATCAAGAGATACTAACATGCAAAATGGCGGTAATTCCTATAAAATATTTAGGAATGCCAGTCTCTGATTCCAGACTTAAGAATGTCCATTGGAATTGTGTGACTGAAAAAATTGAAAAAAGATGTGGGTGCTGGCAAGGGAAATTACTGGGATCTATTGTAGGGAGAATTACACTTGTGCAGGTTTGTCTCACTAATATACCTCTCTTTATGATGTCCTTTTACCCTATTCCTAAAGAAGTTATTAAAAAGTGGACTTCTACAGAGCTAGGTTAGTGTGGCAAGAGGATGAGGATATTAAGAAATATCACTTAGTCAAGTGGGAACCATGTTGTTTACCCAAAGAGGTGGGGGCCTAGGGATTATCAATCTAGAAATGATGAATGTTTCTCTGTTAGCTAAGTGGTTCTGGAAAATGGAAACAGAGGAGGGGTTGTGGCAAGATATTATTTTTAAGAAAATATGGAGGAAACAAATGTTTGTCCAGGGTCTCCAAAAAACCTGGAGACTCTCAGTATTGGTCTAGCCTGATGAAGATCAAGGAGACCTTTTACAGGGTTGTTAAGAAAGAATTAGGAGATGGGGAAAATACTAGATTTTGGGAAGATATTTGGGTAGATGATAAAAGCCTTAAGGAAGCTTATCCTAGGATTTATGATTAATGTTTTGACCACAACATAATAGTGGCTGAAGTCATACAAAAAGGTTGGAAAGGGTTTAGGTTTAGAAGAACTCTATATGGGGAAACTTTAGGATTATGGAATAGTCTAAAAAATAGATGTGAGGAAATTGAAATGAAAGGTGGAAAAGAAAAAAACTATATGGTCTCTTAGTGCTGATGGAAAATTTAGAGTTAAATCAATGTATAGAAGGCTGGTGGCTGATGAGCTTAGATTCCCACAGAAATTTCTATGGGAAATCAAGGTACCAGCCAAAATTAAAGTTTTTCTCTGGTTAGTCATTAAAAAAGCATACTCACAAGAGATTCACTACTGAAAAGGGGATGGAAAGGGGAAAAAAGCTGTGTGTTCTATGGGAAAGATGAATCAGTTGATCATTTATTTTTTACATGTTCGGCTGCCTCTCTAATATGGAGTCTAATCAAATGCTCATTTGGACTGAGAAAGACACCATCATTAGTTCAAGAGTGTTTTGGGGCATGGTTAGACACTTTCAAAAAAGATTATAGAAAATTGGTATTAGTTGGGGTTGCCTCAGTATGCTGGGCTTTGTGGAAAGCTAGGAACGGGGTCATTTTTGAAAAGAAAATAATTTCTGACCCTATAACATTAATCAAACTAATGACACATTGGATGGTGGATCGGTCTATTTTGCAGATAAAGGAGCAACAAAAAAAGGTGCTGTAGCTGGGGGCAAGACTGCTAGAACGGGTAGCAAGTGAGGTTTATGCTGCCTCGCAAGGATGGAGAATAAACGTGGTGCGGTTGGAATGACAAAATTCTTCCTTGGGGGCGGCTGGCTTGCTTGTTTATGCCTGTTTCTTTGCTCTCTTTTGCCCTGTCTTTTGGGATTTGAAGCCTTTAGCCTGGATGAATGTAATAAATCTAATAAATTTGGTATGCTTAGAGTTCGGGCTTGAGTTTGCTGGTGTAGGTTTGAACGCTGTCAATGCCTTGTGGTTGTCCTAGCCTGAGCCGGGAATAGCTTCATTGCCGTGTGTCTTTTTTCTGTTCTTTCTAGTTGGTCCTTGTAGCTCTTAATGTTTTCTGTTCTTTCTAGTTGATCCTTGTAGCTCTTAATGTTATGGTTTTCTTTAATGAAAATTATAGGGGTGCGAAGCCCTTCTTTTCTTAAAAACAATGATACTATGTTTCGGCAGCGTCCAAATGTCTGTGTAAAAGCTGGTCCACCGGTCAGGACCGTATGGCTATGTATATCTCGATATCCCTATAGGTGGCTCTGGAAACCGTGAGGCGCATTCAATACTATGAATCGCAAAGCTATGCTCGATAGTACAGATAACGTGGGCCGAAATCACTATTCTAACCATTTGGACTAACTTTGTCACAAAATGAATTCGACGTGAAAGTATTTCACGATCTGATCCTTTTAGCAACGCCACAGCCCGCGACATTTCTATCCAACATAGAAACACCGAGGTAGCTAGCGTTTCTGATCAAAAAAGAAAACGCCGAGCTAGCTAGCGTTGCGGACCAGATAAGAAACACCGAAGGCGCTGACGTTTCTAGCCATCATAAAAACGCCAAGGAACCATGGCGTTGCTGCCCTCTTTGGTCATAATTAATTAGCCTTATTAATTATGATATTCATCCACATTCTACATGCACATGAAAAAGGGCAGCAACGTCGTGGTCATTGGTGTTTCAATGATGGGCAGCAACGTCAGCGTCTTCGGCGTTTCTTACCTGGTCCGCAACACTAGCTAGCTCGGCGTTTCTTCTTTTATCAGAAACGCTAGCTACCTCAGCGTTTCTATGTTGGGCAGAAACGCCGCGGGCTGTGGCATTGCTAAAAGGGTCAGATCGTGAAATACTTTCACGTCAAGTTTATTTTATGACAAAGTTTGTTCAAAGGGTCAGAATAGTGAAAAAGGCCGATAACATCCTCCTGTGTGCTCGCACTCACATACACTGCGTCCCATTTAGATAACTTTTAAATTCACATGCAAAAAAAGAGATAACTTCAAATTAACTGTTCATATTAATTAAGACCGTGAACCAATCTGTGGTTGGATGGATAGAGAGACTGTGGTATTCTAGCCCATCAGAGTTCAAACCCTGGTGCTCGTATTTATTTCTAGATTTATTTCAAAATTTCCGGCGATGCGCAATCAGTGAGAGAAGACGTTCCGGTCGACAACGAGTTGCCTACGGTGACTTCGTAAATTTCAAGATGATCGATATGCCAGCTTAGTCTTTCGGAGATGCTCATAGGGGTAGGATATACATGTGTGTGTTTATATGAGTGTGTGTATGCACGTGTATATGAGCGCTTGCGTCTGTACTGTGTTAAAAAATTGAATTAGGACCATATCTTAAAAAAATCATGTACTACCCATGCCATAAACCACTCTCCTAGTTAATTACTAGAAGAACACCCGTGCGTTGCAACGGGGCCACATTAACTTTAAAAGTTCAATATTAATATTCTCATATATATCAAGTGACATTGGCGACTTTTTTTACCATCAATTCCTCATACACACTCTCTGCCTCCCTCTTCCTCACTCTCTCCCTCTCTCCCTCTCTCTCTAACACACACACACATATCCATCTTATTGGGTACGGGACCATAATCTATCTATTTCACACACACACGCTAGTACATAACAATATGGATTATGTGTATTATATTTGCCACCACAACTGAGGGAATTAATTTCATGTAAATCGGCCAGCCATAGCTCCAAGAATACGCGGAGGAGGTGGCCCGGGTCGGCGTCGGTGCCGTCCGGCACGGGCCACGGGCCCGCTTCCAAGCGCGTCTGCGCGTCGGCCACCCACGCCGTGTCCTTCAAGTGCCACTTCGACCGCACCAACTCCCAGGGTCACGGCCATGGCCAGGGTCAGGGAAGCCGCCCTTCTTTGCCCCCTTCACCGGCCGCGGCCAACGCGGTGCCGCGGCACCCGGCCTCGCCGTCCTCGTCCTCCAGCACCGTCGCGACCCAGTGATGCAGCCCAAGCATCGGCCTCGAGAATCAAGAACGCTCGACAACGTAGAGGGAAGGAAAGGTTATATACATGTCATAAGAAAGGGAGTTTATTTACTGCTCCCTCGATGTATTGTTTCCTTTGTTTGGAGATTGATTACCATCCGTGAGTTAAGGTAAGGTTTACGTGATTGAGAAATTTTTTGAAAATTAATTATTTGTTTTGTAATTAATGTAATTGAGTGATTTAAGGTAAGGTTAATAAATTTAGATTTGATCTTTAGAGATTGTTCGTGATTGATTCTACATTACTAAATAACTTGCGTCAGTATGGAAAGTTCTGATCTATTTAGATTTCTTTCGTTGTGTGAGAGGGTGACGCGAAAATAAACCGATGAAGTGAGGGGAGGGGACGAAAAAAATCTACGAAAAAAACCCAGCGAAGGTGGGAGGAGGTACCAAAAAAACCATGAAAGGTGGGAGGAGACTACCAACTGTTTCATTAGGAGTAGAAATTATTAGAGATTAGAGATTATTTGTTTTCTGAAAATCTATTATTTGTTTCCTAAAGCAAATTGCATTAATGAGAGAGATTTCGTAAATTTGGCTAAGATAGGAAAGAATCTATTATTTGTTTGCTAAAGTAAATTGCATTAATGGGAGAGATCCGTTGATTTGGCTAAGGTAGGAAAGAATTTATTATTTGTTTGCTAAAGCAAATTGCATTAATAGAAGAGATCCGTTGATTTGGCTAAGGTAGAAAAGAATCTATTATTTGTTTCCTAAAGAAAATTGCATTAATGAGAGAGATTTGTTGATTTGGCTAAGGTAGGCGGTTTTTGCGGTTCGTGGCGGCTTAGTGTGAGGTGGGACGAGGTACCAAAAAAAATCATGGAAGATGGGACGAAAAAAAACCTGGGAGGTGGGAATTGTCCCTGGTTAACCTACGAAATTTCGTAGATTTTTTTAGGACGAAAAAAACCATGGAAGATGGGACTAAAAAAACTTGAAAGCAAGACTACCAATTGCTTCCTTAGAAGTAGAGATATGAATTATGAATTCGGAGTCAAAGTGCGTTTGATGATCCTCACTGGGAGGCCGCCGCTGATGGACGCCGTGAGCCCAGGCACAAATGTCGGCGCCCAGCCCCTACGGCCGTTCTCTCCGACCACCTCCACGTCGAACGCCTTCACCACGGCCACGCCGACCGCCTTCATCTCAGTTATGGCCAGCTCCTTGCCAAGGCACACGCGGAGGCCGGCCTGGAACACCGGGTACTTGTACAGGCTCGCCGGCGCGAACGAACCGCCGGGTCCGGTGAGCCACCGGTCGGGGCGGAACGCCTCGTAGTCGGCGCCCCAGATGCTGGGCATGCGTCCCATGGCGTACGGGTGGTACATCACGCGTGACTCGGCCTCCACGTAGGTGCCGTCCGGGAGCACGTCCGCGGCGGTGCAGAACTTGGAGTCGAACTGCACCGGCGGGAACAGCCGCATGTTCTCGAACAGCACCGCGTGGGTATACTGCAGGCTCATCAGGTGCTCGTAGGTGGACGGCTTGTCGCCGCCGGCCTCGGCGCGAATGGCGGCCGCGACTTGAGGGTTCTTGTGAAGGTGGAGGAAGAGCATGGTAAGCGCGGAGGCGACCGTGTCCCGGCCGGCGAGGAGGAAGCTGACCACGATGTCGCGGAGATACTTGTCGTCCATGGCGACGTCCGAGGCCATGAAGCGGGACAGAAGGTCGTGGGTGTTGTCGAAACCCAGAGTCCGGCGCTGCAGAATCATGGCCGACGCGAGGTCGTCGACGAGCTTGATGGCCTTCTTGAGCTCCCTCTCGGACCCAATGTTGAGCATCCGCTTCATCTTCCACACCAACGGCGAGGCCGCCGCGCCCCGCATGGCGCAGAGCCGCGAGGCGGTGTCGAACGCGTTCGCCAGGTCCGACATGGGCATGTCGAGGTCGAGGCATCCCGGGTCGAGCCCGAAGGAGATCTTGCAGACGGTGTCGAAGGCGAACCGCCGGAACACGTCCTGGAGGTCGACTACCTTGCCCTTGTCGGCGGCGTCGGCCAGGACCGGCAGGAGGCGGGCCTCCACCTCCTGGGCGACGATCTTGTAGGCGTAGGAGCGCACGGTGACGCTGCCGAGCTGGAGGCTGGCCATCTTGCGCTGGTGGCGCCAGGCGTCGCCGTCGACGTTGAAGATGCCGGCGCCGAGGAGGTCGCCGAGGAGCGCGGCGAAGCGCTTGCCCTTTGGGAAGTTGTCGAAGCGGGCCTTGAGCATGTACTCGACGTTGGCCGGGTTGGCGGTGACGGTGCAGCCGAGGACGTGGACGTGGACGGTGGCCGTCGGCGACTCGCGCAGCAGGTGCGCGTACCAGTCGGCAAGGTTGGTGAAGTCCTTGGCCCATGACCCCGTGAGGTACGCCCGGCACACGTGGCAGCCGCACCAGGGGTTGGGCCACCGGCGGACGAGCAGGAGCACCGCGGCGAGCGCCACCGAGAAGATGGACAGGCTGAAGAAGATCAGTCCCGCGCACCGCGCGCCCCATGATAACTCCCCGGCATCCATTGCTCTCTCTTGGATTAGTTGCTCACGAGTCACGAATACCAAGCGGGATGATGTGAGCTGCAGGGTGTGGAGAGAGTCATGGAGGCTGGCTCTGTCTATATATCTCCGATCGAGTTGGGCACATGGAGCATGATGGGCGTACGTTCCGGGGGAAGAAGAAACACATGGACTTCGTGCGCGTTAAGGAGTTGGGCCACTACTTTGAGTCTTTATGACAGTTGGGCCCGTTACTTTTTTTCGAATTAAGGAGTTGTTGGCTCCATATTTTTCATTCCAGAGACAGCTGGGCCCGTGTTCACCGTGACGTAAAAAAATGTTTTTTGGGGTAAAACACTTGTATTACTCAACCACCCGAGAATTACAACCAACAATGTTCAGCTAGCTCAATCACATTAGGAGGGCCAGACCCCAACAAAAATAGCTAAATAATCATGTTAAAAAATAGCTAAACAATTGCTCGTGACTCGTGAGCAAAAATAGATAAACAATTGTCATGGTTCTACCTTCCATAGGAGCAAAAATAGCTAAACAATTGCTAACCATATTCTATGACATAGAACATGTTGCAGAGGCATTTTTCATCAACAAAGTTTTCCACAAACACATGTGCACTGTGAGAAAGAGTTTTTAAGAGAAATTTACTAAAATCGATCTGACAGTCGTCCGAAAAAATGTTGCAGCATGCTTCAACGATGTGTTTTTTTATTTCTTTTTGCGTTTGCTACTGGTAGGTTGTCTGAATTTGCAATCTGCATAGTCGATTTCCCAAGTGTGGCCCTGAGGCCGAGAGTGACCCAAAGCCGAGGACGATGTCGCATGAGAGTTAGAGATTTGATGGTTTGAACAGGAGAGAGGGTTGGCATC